>NW_007578561.1:295538-304418 GCF_000690725.1 Stegastes partitus | reverse complement strand
GAGAGAGAGAGAGAGAGTGATGAGAGTCAGAGAGAAATCGTGGATGGAGAGGTGGAGAAAAAAAAAAAAAAAAGAGTACTCACAGTCGTCCTAGTTTGGGGTTGGACTGGAAGAGAAGCTCTGGGAGAAACTGGAGTTTGTTTCTGTTCAGGCGACTACAGGGAGAAACAGAAGGAGAAAAGAAATAAACTCAAGGCGACAACACGCTCTTAATAAATCACTCTGATATTGTGTTGACGGAACAATCGCCACACAGCTGACTGAATCACCGCGAAGGTCAGCGGGTTCAAACTCATGGGAAAGTCCGTCTGGTTTCCTGTATCCGTGGCCTACAGGTTATCGCACAGTGTTTTATGTATGCGTGTCAGTTACAGGTTATCAGTGTTGAAGCTCCGTAATCATCCTCACATATGCTCTGAGGAGAGGAACAAGTTTGTGCTACTGGTGTTGAAAGATCAGCAGAAGTAAGACTGATCCAGGATGATCCACTCCAACGACACTACTCTTTGTACGTTTACAATGTACTTTGGCAAAAGTCTTAATCTGTTTTGTCCTTTTATGAAAAGACTGAATCATCAATTAGAGGATTATAAGAGAGCCAAGTGCACTGCTGTGTATCTGAATGGTAAAAAAAAAAAAACTTACTGGCTTAGCTTAATCTTACTGACCTATTTTTTTTTTCTCATAGGAAAAAATTTATAAAATGCAAGAGCTTTGCAGAGGAATTCATACTCACTAAATACTTCTCATATATAGAACTGATAGTTCATCCATCGTGCTCACTGTACATGTGGTCGACGCACCCGGCCTCAAGAGAAACATACCAAAAAAGGCTCTTTCAAAGAATCGATCCTGTCTATATACAAAACTTTAGAAAGTGCAGCAAACAAGTAAAAAATGTACACAAGTATTTATGTGGACAGGCTGCTTTTACTCATAGCAGAGCAACAAAAACAACTTCTGATTATGACAATATGGATGTATAGTTTAAAAAAGAAAATCCATTTCTGTTGATCAACATTAGCACCTGTCTTGGTATTATTTCTAACAAACCTTCATCATGTTTTTCTAATGACGTTAATATGAGATTAAACAAATATTCTCATGCCCAGGTCTGTATTATATTTTCTATTTCCATTCCTTGCTTAAGTAAGTTGAAAGGCGCACGCATTGAACACATGGCAAATATTTAAACAGAAAAGACAGGCAGAAGAAGATGGAGAGACTGAAAGAATGGTGCCGTGAAAGCAGCGAAGAGTGTTTGAGAGTGAACGATGTGCATGTGTGCAAAAGCAAGGTGGGGTTGGCCGCAGCGGAGATAGATGAGGACAGCGCGAGCAGAGGGAGTGAAAGTGTTATCAGGCTACCAAAGCATTTTGGGCTGAGGAACGAGGCGTGGAAGGGAAAGAGAAAAGACGAGGAGGGCGGAGGGTCACGGGGTCACGAGGCAGAATCTGTGTCGGAGAAGACACAGACACCAACCTTTTAACCTCTGGATAATGATAATAAGACCCTGACTTTCACTCCTGCGTGCACAAATGGAAAGAGAAACGCAGTCCAAAAAGAGACACCCACCATTTGAAATAATTGACCCCTGCTCCTAGAAAATAACTGCTCGTACGAAAAGCAAAGCACATGATCAGCTACTATTACAGTCGTGAGTCATTTTAAGACTCACAACACAGTTATGGTTTTTAAAGGAAGAATCCTTTGTGTATCTTCAAGCAATAATGACGACTTATTTTTCTACTTGGAACCTTTGAAATCACACCAGACCACAAGTCTATGGGCACTGTATTTTTTAAAATTTGGAAAATTATCCCCCCTATTAGTCCGATTCACAGTAAAATCTACAAGAAATAGTTTGGAAACCTACAGAAAATAATTTCACTGGGTTTTTTTTGTAAAGAAAACGAAATAAAAAAGTTGACAAAGCTTCAGTTCTTTTTGTAGGAAATCCATCAATTATATTCACACACAGCACTAAAACAGTGGATCATCACATTCTGACATTTCACAGTCTTTTACCCGTGACTTTATAACTCACGGATTGACATAAATGAACGTCTTCTCTCGAGGAGACGACTACAAAAGCTCCATGTTTTTCACATTGTGACTCCATAAATCACACGGACTCAGCACCCGGACCTCTCACCTCTGACCTATCACCCCGGCAGACACAACATCAGAGACCCTGTCAACTAAGCATTTTAAAAACCATTTCACTATCAGTAAAGTAGAAGGCACAATTTAGGACCCTCACTCTTACCATTGCTGCACTGCAGGAGAAGTTTTTTTTAGCCAAAACAGAGATTAACTTTGGGTAAAGTGCCATTCTTAAACAGTAATGTGAATTAAATGTACTTTCAGTCTACACTTTAAGGACTACCTTAAAAATGCACTGAATCATATCTTGAAATGACGTGGATCAATGAAAAACCTTCTCTCATGTGAATTTTGACGCTTTGCCCGCCAAACCTCCTCACCCTCTCATCTGTAGCCTCTGACCTGTCCTGACACACTGTATTAAGGGGCCTTTTCACATTAAAGCAGCTCATCACCTCACACTTTCACTATCAGACGTGTGATCTCCATTTGGAGCCACATGTTGCTGTCACTCAGTGTCTCTCAAGACTTTGTCGAGTGTTGGAGAAGTCTGCTGACGGCTGAAGTGAACTGCTTTGTCTCTTTTTATGTCTCCATTACCCCGCTGTAGCTACAATGCCACCCAGTTGTCCAGAGACTTTTATTTTGAAATCTTAAAAAAAACATTCCTACCTGTTCTCGCTCTTGTAGAACCTAAAGTGTTCTTTTCAAAGCAAATCAATGAAATCTTAAAAGAAGCTGAGCAACATTCATCACTCTGCAGTCACTTACAAACATCCTATGTTTATGTACAGTCGTCCTCAAATTTATAAAGAAGGACGAGTTATTTGAGTGACGATTGTGAATTTGCTTTTTCTTTAATGGAAGGGTATGAATACATTTGAGGACGACTGTATGACTGCAAAAGTACATTTCAGAAAGATGGTGACCAATTAACAGTATCTAGATAGCTAAAGACATTTTTTTAAATTACTTTAATTGAAAAATAAACTGCACGAACAAACAAATTAATAGAGAAATTAAATATTCAGCTTGTAAATTCAACATTGCTACGACAGCCAGTTTGCTAAGTTTAGAAATTCTGTCCTCATCTGAAGGCCACCTTTATAATTGGCAAAGGGGGCCCAAAGGGGATTAGTTTGTCTTTGTCTCTCATGTGACAGAATCATCTTCCTGCAGAGCTGTCTGCCCATCAATACTCCGACACAGAGTCATAAACAGGCAGGTGTGTGTGTGGGAAGTGTCGTGTTGTACACTGACACCTCCATTCTGTTGACTAGAGCCTTGGTGTGAGCTGACGGATACACAAACACACACTCACACACACACACACACACACACACACACACACACACACAGGGAAGAAGGCAGCATCTATGGGAGATTCCATGGCGAGGTGTGAAGTGGATGGACTTGGGTATCAACCAGGTACACTCTGTGTGAGCACACTTTACAGAACAGACATGCAGAAGGAGTAAATCAAAGGCACTTCTAAAAATAAGAAAAAAAAACACAGTAGTAAGTCAAATATGTGTGACTTTGTGTTCATGGATGTCCATGTATGCATACTTTGTGTGTGTGTGTGTAGCCTGGTGGATTTTTTACATGCCTAGAATGCTTTCTTTTTGCATCAGGTGCTGAGTTCACACTGCCTAGTTTTCTCCCTCACACCCCCAGTTAGCAGCGTAACATGGCATACTCACAGTCTCTCCAGCAGCCTGAGGTCTTGGAAGGCTCCTCTCTCGATAACACTGATTTGGTTGTCCTCCAGATGACTATAGTGACGAGCATAAAGAGACAGAGAGAGAGAAGAACAACACTTGTAGTTTAAAAATGCCGAATTCAAAAGCAAAAGCAAGCGAAGTCACAAGAGAGACGTGACCGTGGATGTCAACGGGAGGCAATGATATGAGTGACTTTACACAGTTGCAGGCAGCACGTCTTTTAAAAGGATTCAATTTCAGTATCACATTGACAGGCAATCATGTGGATGCTTTCTGGCCAATGCAAACAACGAAAGAGACACTTTTCATATAAACAAGCGACACTGAACAAATGAGTCTGGCATGAAGCAACAGCTCAAAAAGTTGCAGCATTTGACAAATGGACAACTCAGCGATCCAAAACAAATAACTAACAACCCATCACTCTTCCATTCTTCATCTTTTCTCGTCCGTCGTCCAAGTGCTGCTCCCACTGTAACACATATTTCTGTGTTTACTCTCCTTCTCTGCTCTCTGTGTCTGTTGTCATGTTCTGGGGGCACGCTAAGGTTTTCCAGATGGGACAGAAAAAGAGAGAGAGAACCTCTCAACTGATATGTGTGTTTATATTTTCTGTCCGAGGATGTTAAGAGTGACATCTCCTGAGAGGGAGGAGGGGGAGAAAAAAAGAGGGGCTGATGTGAGGCAGAGGAAGAGAGGATGAAAAAGAAACTAAAGGGAAAAGAAGAGGCAGAGATGCAAAAAACAGTGAGACTCAGAATGACAAGATGGATTGAGTGAGCGAGGTATAAAAAGAAACGTGGAGCCAGAGAACGCTAAAGAAGTCGTATCAAAAAGAGACAGTGTCTGGCCTGCCATGTGGACTTTGAATTGTTTTGGCATGACCCTCCTTTAAATTTTCTTTCAAAGAAAATGTTTAGACATGAAGCTGTATTTCAGCCATTAATCCACGGTGTGTCATATGGGCTCGCTGCATAAACACACATGCAAATACACACACATCTGTTGGACTCACACTGAAACATACACTTGGATGAGAGATAACAGACGCAGACATACACAATGAAACATGCATTCAATTCATGCACATGTGTACTCCTGAAGAAAATGCAGTCTGCAGCGCTCTACATATGCATAGATGTATGCTCACTTATCCCCTCACTCGTGAAAATAAGACAAAAGAACAAAAAAAAATCGGTGAGAATGGATGTTAAAAGTATCATGTCATTTTGCACAATAAGCACTTCTTGGTTGTTGTTTTTCTAGCTACTTAAAGAAAGACTGTGAGGTGCTAATTTACATATTTTCATCATTATTCTCTCTCAATTTTCTATGACAAAAACATAGAAAAAAATGCACATACATGAGTTGTGTCAGAAAAGTTTCAGGACTGGTGTCACAAAAGATAGATTTCAAATACAAACTACAAACTACAAGTTTTCCCCTTCGGAGTAATCCCCCTGGAGTCTAACACACTTTCCCAGCCTTCTCTGCCACCATGCACTTTATTCTTCCAGGATCCTCCACAGCTTCATCATCACAGCCATCTTGATGTCGTCCACATCTTCAAAACGGGTCCACTTGATGACCCTCTTGAGCTTGAGGAAGAGGAAAAAATCCCACTGAGCCAGGTGGGGTGAGTAGGGAGGTTGCTCCAGCACAGCGATGTTCTTCTCAGCCAGGAACTGTTGGATGCTCAGGGTATTGTGAGCAGGCGTCATGGTGAAGCAGCCACGACTTGTCCTGCCACAACTCTCGCCTCTTCTTGTGCACTGAACGAAGCAAACGCTGCAGGATCTCTGTAGACGAGCTGGTTGGTCGTCTGAAGGGAAAAACTGGTAGTTTGCAGTTTGGGTTTGAAATACATCTTTTGTGACACCAGTCCTGGAACTTTTCTGACTCACCTCGTACTTATAAACTTTGCAGTTCATAATTACAGGAGGAAATTATTTACAAAAAATATATCTTTTTTTAAAAAAAACTCACTAATAATATTTGGTGAAAATTGTTTGAAAGAAAGAAAGAAGCTTCTAAACAGCTTCTAAACAGACAAACGATAGCAAATGTGCTGCAATCACAGTTTGAGAAACAAGTCCAAACTCTTACCTAACAAAGTCAAACACAAGCTGACAGGTGTAAATACACGCTGTACAGGGGATTCATAGACATGCACACCCAGCACTAATGAGCAACGTCAGATAAGAGTGTAAACATGTAAAACATAAACGGTGGTGAGGAGTCATGCACTGGTACAAAGAATTCTCAAACACACACACACACACACACACACACACACACACACACATAAGCATTTGCACATTCTTTCCCCAGCATCAATCATAATTTACAATCCAAACAAGATGAATCCTGCACGTTTATTCCATGTGTAGCTGCATTTTCTACATCCTGATGAGAAAAAAAAAAGGATATCCTGCAAACTCCGGGGAAAGCTAAATCAAGACATAACTTTGAATAACTATCAAAGTTTATTTGTCCAAATGAGAGATCAACCGCAAGCTGATTTATTGAAAAACGTTTAGATTAGCAAGGGAGGCCAAACACATGGCGCGGGGAGTCGATGCTGGCATATCGCTCAGATGAGGTATTGTTTTTATATTGGTCTGTATCAGGCATTAGTCATCCGCAGAGATGGAGAAAAGAGAACAAACAAGTATTGAATTCATGTGGGACTGGTGTGTCCAATAACTCTTTCATTCAACCCTGTTAGAAAGTCTTAGCAACCATTATAAAAAAGCACCATGATGTCACACCACCTTATATCAAACTGCGAGAACTTGGCCTCGGAAGGAAATAAGGAAATACTTCAGGGGATATTAACTTTACTTGTTGTTTACACACAATGGGTGAAACCACATTAACTTTCCAAAGCCAAATGTTCAATATCAGGCACAAGTTTTCACCTACATCTAAATTTGTTTGGAATTACTCAATTTCGCCACAATCTGGAAGAGATCTCGCAAAGAGCGGCTGCCAAAGAGATTACGCTAAGTGTTGCGCATGCAGTGTGCCTGCAGAAACTAGCTGCGTTTAAGTGCGCAGATTTCTCTTTTTTTTTTTTTAAGTATTGACGTTGCTGGATAGGATTACAAGTTTTTGGATGAACAGAAAATGATGCTAAACGTTTAATCAGATTACAGCCAACAGTCTGATTTAGGAGCTTTTATGAAGTCAGAGTTGGACGATTTAAAATTCCAACAAATGAGTCCAGTTAATTTTTATTTTTGTACTCTGATCACTGGAGATGTTAAAGCGCAACCAGATCATGTCGTTGTTTAGATGTTTTTAACAGAAGTCAGATTACATGTAATGGCAGACGTGTATTTTAACAGCAGGAAATATAAGTAATTAGTAGCTTGTACGTAAGCATGGGCATTGAGAGGTTTTTTTTTTCTCTTGCAGCCCATCATGGGAAGAATGTTAGACGCGTTAAAGTACATGCAGAGTTTTCCCATGGGAGGCATGTATGGCTGAAATGACCAGGAATCACAGAACCAGGCACTTGTGTGTGTGTACGAGAAAGAGAAATGTGTGTGTGTGTGTGTGTACGAGAAAGAGAAATGGAGTGTGAGGGGGAGATATCGAGGTCTGGTAAATAACATTAATACCCATTTGACTAAAGATAAGGCTAAAGGTGACCATGTATGGTGCCCATGTAAGCTTTTGTTCATCCCTTGATACGAATGTAAGAATGTGTGTCGGGAGGAAGCATGTATGTGTGTGTGTGTGTGTGTGTGCTTGTGTGTGTGTGCGCGCACTTTAAAGTGTACTTTCTCAGACTATCTCCTCTTTCCCAAGCAATCTCCTCCCAATTTCTTTAAGAGATTTAGCGTAGGGAAATGTCACAGCAGTTTATCACCAACCACATGAAACAAGCTGCTGGCCCACCACACGCAAACACACACACACACACACACATGCACAGCAGTTTTACCTTGTTCCTTCCACTCTGTCTCATATACACTGAAGGCAAATACTTAAATCGTTTCTTTCTCTTTACTGTTTTGTTGAAAGTTTGTGAGTACATCAACCCTCTGAACCAAAAAAAAAAAAACTGCCAGTGGGTTTAAAACGCATGCTATATTTGAAAGAAGTATTGCCAAACCTTTTATCACAGAAAGAAGTCATAAAAACAGGGAAAAAATCATTAGATTTTAACCTTTTTGACAGTTCATATATTACCCGTCTGTGATGCATCGTCTTACTGGAAAACATAAAATTTAAGCTTGAAATAGTAATATTTCATTAAGCTTGCTTTACTCTACAGGTCTCATGTAAAGACGAACCGAAACTAAACCATTTAATCTAAACAGATTCTCTAAAAAACTAAAAAATTCTGTGCTCCTTACAGCAACTGGGAAGTTATTAGTTGCGAATAAGAGTCACAGGACAAAAATCAGGGGCTTTTCAGCTGAACTGCAAACTGAGTTCACACAGTGGAGATAGTAAATATGGAAACAAATTTTAAACTATGTGTAGTAAATGTCTATAGCATGTAAAGCAACATATTTTTTCCATTTTGGTGCTCCTGCTGACTTTGCACATGTTGATATTGTTCTTTTTCAGTTTCTGTAAAATGAATAATTACGATTTTAACTCCCTATTTCTTTGCCATTTGAGGCATTATGCCTGTGTCAACCTGCACAGAGGACATTTCTGAGTCCCCTCTACCTCTAGCCATGGTTGTGCTGTTTCCATAGAGGTGCTGGACTTCATATTGCAGTGAACAATGAGCCACAGTGAGTGAGAAATGTGACAGGAGGAAACAAACAGCCAGATACTGTCTGGGCTTCACAGGGTTAAACTGATATAAGTTCCAAAATCCACTATGGTCCTAACAAGGAAGAGTCTGGTTAAACAAATATACTTACAAATGCAAACGCACACATGCAGAAACTCATTACCACTCCTCAGCGTCGTTTGTGCTGGAAGTGTATTTTTATCTGCCGGTCTGGTTAAAACTGAGTGAGGAGGGAAGCTGCATGCAGCCAGCGGTGATTATAGTTATTAAAGCCCCACACACACACACACA
>NW_007578561.1:268096-295513 GCF_000690725.1 Stegastes partitus | reverse complement strand
CACACACACACAGTCACACACACAAATTCAGCCACTTGAGGCAAAACAGTGAGAGAGCCCTTGAAGTCAGTTAGGACAGCTGAGAGGAGATGAGCAGTCACACTCATCTCCTCTCACACTGAGTGCAGCCATTTAAATATGACGAGCTCAACAAGAAAGTGTCTCAGCAATGATTTCAGCGTGTCATTTGATTTTTGATTTTTTTCTCCTTCAAGATAAAAGATTGCACAACGACACAGTACAGAAACTCTATTCTTTGGTTGAATGTTCATTCTTAACGTTTACTGACAGCTACATGTTTAATCTGCAGTCAACATGCCCTCGAAATGGAAAAATGTATCAGTCTGGCACAGAAAGCTGTTTCTTGCCCCCTTTCCAGGCCTCAAAAACACAACTCTTTCTTAACAGATAGCATCTATCAGAATGGTTGGAATCGCCAGTTATGACATATGAAATTAGTTCAGGCCCCACATGCATTGAGCTTTAAGAGCCGATCTCTTTGTAGTCAGTGTGTGTACGAGAAAATTACACCTAATAAAAAACACCTTTCAGTATGCACGAGTGAGGATTGTTTCCAGACAAACGTGCACACTGTGACGCAAGAAGTCAAGATTTGATATTTTCGAGAAGAGCAGTGTCATAATTGAAGTTCATAGTTTCATACAAAACTCGGCATTCCTCGACTATTATTCGGCGCAACGTGGGAGCCAGAGAAGACTCTTAGGTTGCATTGTCGCATCTTTTACTGCTGAGCAATGACTCATGATTTCTTTCTAACGCAAATTGCATCAGTTAGTTTCTGCATGCCATCATTTCCTCACCAGGTCAACATCTTTTCGTGTTGCTTGTTTAATAAATGGGAGTCTTGCTGCTTGTTACTGGCATGTCAGCTCACAATTACTCTATTATTTAACCTTGTAAATATCCAGTAATTGCGTAATTCAACTCCTTGGATGGGACACTTGCATTCTCTCCTGCTCTGAAAGCCCTCATTAGGATGGGAAACTTTATTTTATGGAGACTTGTTGCCCCTATAGCCATATGTAGGCCCATTAGGTAAATATAGCATTTGCTTAATTGCTACAGCATGGCAGCTTTTTGTTCATGGGATTCCTTGTAAAGACAGAAATACAGGTCACAATAAGGAAACAAAGAGGAGAATAAGCACATAAAAGACCTGCTGGTACTGTACCTGGTGGATACAACCGCATACCTAAAGGATAGATTGTTTGGCAGCACACTGTATTTTAAAAACAAGCAGAGGAACGACTGACTTCATGGATCTGTCTTCAGTAGAAAGGTCTACTCCACATGACTTTTCCAGCAATATGACAACATCACTTTACTTCTGCATTTGCTACAGAATAAGAAGAGTTCACATAAACAAAACAAAGGCTGCATAAGGTTACCGGCTTTCTTGAGATTTGCACATTTGTTTTAAGACATTTTAACCATAAAACACTTTGCATCTGTCCTTTGTACTGGTTGTGTTTCAACCAGGTTTCTGTTTATTCATTCCACTGCATCGTAGCCCTGCAGGCAGTTGTTTTAGGGAACTTTAGAAAATGTGTTGCAATCACCAGTTTAATGGCACCAAGACGTTTCTCTGACTAATAATTTTCTCGCAGTGGTTTCGGTGCAAAACTAACAAACTGGAGGTAATGTGAACTTGCTGAACAACCTGGCTTGGCAATGATAAAACAAACATGTCATATGTAAGTGCTGGTGAAAGAGTGAAAGCACGTTCATGTCCGCGTGTGGACACCATCGCCTACACGTTTGTGTTGTCTGGCACGCCCTTTAAATGTTTGACTTGAGAAATGCTGTCAGAAAAATCAGCTCCAGTGTGGCTAAAGGTACAGGATCCTGGGATTTATTGCGAGAAAAAGTTGAAAAGGAGATCGAAGTGTGATTTAGAAATCGTGTTGTTGCTCTGTTACTCTTTAACATCAGCCATCGAGACCAACATCAAGAGTTTTGACGAGAGGTGGCCCAGACACACAGTAACATTGTCCTACAGTGGCTCAGGAGGGCCAAAAAAGCACAGTTCAGTTTATTAATTCTACTGCACAGTAACCCTGTGGGCAGTTGTTTTCAGAATTTTGGAGAAAATGTGTTACAATCTCCAGTTTAATTGCACCAAAAAGCTTCTCTGACTAACAATGTGAACCAATCTTGCAGTGTTTTCGATGCAAAACTAACAACTAACTTTCTGAACAAGCTGGCTGTAACAACTTCATTGATAAAAGAAGCAAACTTACAGAATCCTGAGGTTCTTGATGCCAGAGAAGTCCACTTTAGTGATTCTGGTGATGTTGTTTCTGTTCAAATCCCTGCAAAAAAAAAGAAAAACGGAGATTACAAATCAGACTTGACCAATGTGTTCATTAATAAAACTGAGTTCAGTAAGTAGACTTAAGTGTTGATAACACAATCTTAAAGGCATACAGTTTCATTGTAAGAAACATCAGTGAGCACCCACTGAGTGTGTTGATGTGCCTCTTCACGCTCTCGCTCAGCCAAATTGGTGAATGTGGCAGTAGGACAGAGCGTGAGAATGCCCCACAGCACATACGAGCCCACACGCATACATACAAGCACACACAAACATACAAACACAAACAAACAGAAACCAAAACACACAAACACTCCAACTGTACAGGCACCGACAACATACGGCTCCTGTTGCTGTGAATTATTGAGAAGCAAATTTTCCAGTAAAGAAAAAAAAAAAGTGGGATGAAATTATTTTCTCTTTCCATCATCACAGTTTAAAAGCTTATCGTGTTTCCTGGCTGTCATTCAATCTGTTTTAACTACGGGTGCACAATGTATACATACTGCAATATGAACTGACTGCCTGAGTGTGTGTGTATAGACTGGTTCCCTTTACACGGGTATGCTGTTTATTGAAACGCTGTCGCACTGGAGGAATTAGGGCAAGGAAAAAAAACACACACACAGAAAGAGAGAGAGGGCACAGACAAACAACACACACCGTTTTCTCTCTTATTTCACCCACACGAGTCTCCGAAAGCTTTCGCTCGCCCGCCGTCGCTCTCAGGCGCACACACTCACACGTACACATAAACACAGTCTGGTTTTGCCAACGCAGTCGGCGTGTGTGTTTTTCATAATACACCTAAACATTTATAAATCTGATTTAAGACCATATTAGGTTTCAAAAGGCTTCCCCAAGCTGCTATTGCAAGGACCGCTAATAAGAGCCATACCCCGGCCTGAGACGGGGAGGGCTGGCCAGACCAGCGCTTCCCCAAAGCCCAAAATTGGGTCCAAGGTCCTCTGCGGTGTCCTTGAACGGGCTCCAGGGAAGACTTTAATATCTCATCTGATACAATGAGAGGTTACGTAAATGAGTGTCTGATTAATGATTGCCACCCAGACAACAAACACGCTCTCAGAATGAGGTGGCTGTTAACTGAAGATTCTCCATGTGAAAGGGACGAGAAAAGGAATCCTCAATATAAAGTAAATACATGATTGCATTATAGCAGAATATTTAAGCATCAATAATTCATATAAACAATGGATGAAATGACCACATGGAACTTAACAGGGCTCCCCAACTAATCGCAGGTACTTTCTCTACAGAGTATTTTTGCAACTTTTGGCTCAGAGTTGTTGTTTTTACAGCCTGCAACTTTTCTGTCCTAATTTACTCTCACCGCTCTCATCGACCTCATTTCCACACACAGCAGGCAGCCGTTTCCATAATAATGTGTTGATACACCCACTGAACACCGGCACCAAGAGTCAAAAAGATAAAGTTGGGGACTACCTGATGAACATAATAAAGCTTTCAGCGCCAAAAGAATTAGATGTGTCCCTCAGGAGTGATGCGGAGATTGAATATTAGTTTGTGAAGGAGCCACATGCATGATACTGTTGCTCGATGTCTGCTGATTGCGTAAACGGGCTTGTGGTTAAATACAACTAGAGCAGGTTCAAACAGAAATCTCAAAAATGAAGCCACCAATTTCTCCTATAATAATGTTATATGTAATTCAGAGAGAAGCATTCAAATGCAGGCCTCACGGAGCAGACAGGTCGGTGGAATGAACAACATGTAATGAACAAAGCCTACTGGATGGACAAACAGAGGGCGATCCAGGTAAATCAAAGTCCAAACAAAGCCAAGGAGCAAACAGGGAAGAAGCATCCAGAAAGTAAAGTGAAGCACAAGGACGGGGAGGCAAACATAGAAACTGAAAAGAGAGACAAGTCTATAGAAACACACCAGTGCTGACAGGGTGATAAGAAACCAATGATGGCAGGACGGATCGTCAGAAAGGATGGAAAGCACACAAAGGGAGGAATGAAAACCACTAATTACTTTTTCTACAGTACAATATCAATACATTTTGGAGTTTTGCAATCCACAGGTCAAGTCAATCTACAGGTTAGGGCGTGCTTGAGACCTACAGGGTTTAGTGTATTCACCACATCTCTGGTTTGAGTCCAGTCGGACGGTTTTGTCGAATGTCATTCTCCACTCGTTTCATGTTTGAATCAACTTTTGTTGTCTGTCAATAAACTGACAGATTCAGAAATGACCTAGACATAAACTATAAAGTCATTTGCCTCCTATTCAGATATCCATCCATCCATTATCTATACACCGCTTAATCCTCACTAGGGTCGTGGGGGGCTGGAGTCTATCCCAGCCGACTTAAGGCGAAGGCAGGGACACCCTGGACAGGTCACCAGTCCATCGCAGGGCCACACTTAGAGACAGACAACCAAGCACACTCACATTCACACCTACGGACAATTTAGAATCACCAATTAACCTCAGCATGTTTTTGGACTGTGTGGGAGGAAGCCGGAGAACCCGGAGAGAACCCACGCTGCACGGGGAGAACATGCAAACTCCACGCAGAAAGATTCCGGTGCCCCCACCGGGACGCGAACCGGCGACCTTCTTGCTGCGAGGCAACAGTGCTACCAACTGCGCCACCTTGCAGCCCAAATTCAGATATCAACTCTTACAATTCCTGAAGTATGATGATTTTGATGTCACAAATAAACCAACATCGTCAAGTCGTCCAAGCATTTTGGAAACTGCAATGGCGTGAAAAAAACTAAGAAGGAAAAGTCTTGTCCATGCTGAGTCTCGTCCGTCTTGTCAGTTCATTCAAGATCATCCAGACTGGATGCTGCTGGTTCTTCTCACAGGCTTTCAGAATGTGTGTAATTGCCAGTTCCTTGGAAAGCAAGGAACTGGCAATTACTTGATAAGTCTTGTTGGATGTGGCGGCATTGATTTGATCGTTTTAAACTTGAGGAAGGAGCTGCTTCCATGACGAAAGTAGCTGCTTTTCTGTTGTTGGTATGTAATTCCAGGTATCCGCTTGCTTTTGAGTGACTCCGAGGCAGCATCCAATCTGAGAACTCCTGTTTCCCACCACTTTACTTCTATCCATCCTCTCCTCCCTGTCTTACCCCTCTGCTATCGCTCTCTCTTTTTACATTTGGCTACAATCGTTCAGATTTTTTTTTTTGCCTCTACTTCCTCCTCCTCTTCATCTCTCTTAAATCTCTCCCCAGTCACTGCTCTCTAATGTCAGCCTGTGAGTCCTTCACAGCCAGCTTCACCCCATGTTCCCAGCCTTCCTCTCCACTTATTCTCTTTCTCTCTAATCACCCCCTTTTCTAGAGAGTCTCCCCCTCGCTCAATCTCTCACGTCTTATCTTTCACCGTTTCACAGTTGACTAAACACTTTTTCTTCGCCTTCATCTGTTTTTTTCTCTCCGCCCATAATCGCTCCTCTTTTATCTCAATCTTTCACTCTTTTACAGTTGGCTACATTTTTCCTACCCTTCTCTTTTTTTTCTCACTAATCTCTCCATCCTTATCTCCATCTTTTCTCTTGTTCACAGTGGAAACTTGTGCTCTCACCAGGGAGACCGATCCTCAGTCAAACAAATACCGAGGATACAGTTCCAGGTAGAGCACAATGGCGTCCCCCCCATCTAACAGCGTCGCCAAAAAGCTGAGGGAGCCGACGCTGCTGCCAGAGTGGAACAAGATGTGGTGTGAAATTAAATGAATAGACTTGTAAAATGAATAGCACACCGGTTGACAGTGATGAATTCAGAAACGGTGTAAAAGACGACTTCATCATGAAATAAATAATCCGTAACATCAATCACATTATCCGATGAGTGATGAGTTATTTCACGATTTAGCCCCTCAGACAACTTACTCACAATTAATAATATAGCAAATTCTGCATACTAAGATGCATATTTTGGATTTGAACGGCCTCACTGTATATATGTATGACTAGCTGACCTACTTTTCATATGCTTAATCTGGTTATCGAAAGAGTTCTCAGAACAATTTCTCCAAACATCTTCAAGGTCTCTGTACGGAGTTGTGAAGAAATTCAAGTTGTTCAGAAGAAAATGAAAACAAAAAGACAGTGGGTTGCCATTATACCTTAAACCAACATAAAGAGGTTCTTTGGCCCCCACTTAACGTGGCTTTAAAAGAAAATCACAGCCAGTAAAAAGGACAAGCTTAATTAGATCAGAACGCTCATGCTGTGCAAAAATTAGAGCTACAGAGGATCTCAAAAAAGTCGGGGAGGCAGCCATTTTTATGCACCTGGTCCGTTAAAGCTTGGGTGTCCACCCCACCCAGCAGTAAAGCTTAACTAAGCTTCAAATTTAACTGACCAGCTGGCAGTCAGACAACTAACGAGAGGCTTTAGCACAAAAGCCCTAACCACTGTTTGTTTCCATTACAGGCAGAGGTGGCGTGCATGTGTGTGTGTTTGTGACGAGGGGATAAGGCAAGAATGCAAACAGCAGGTGTTCAGGGAATTAATATACCATCCAACAAAGACACACACACACACACACACACACACACACACATATATGTACAGGCACAGGCAGCTTCCCACCACATCTCACTCTAGACCACTGAAACCAGTGAACCCTATAGTCTGGCTGCCTTGGCCTGGCATACTGGTGGCAGGCGGGGCTGATTTGCTTACAGCATGACTTTATTGGTTGGCTACACCAAGGAGACTGAGAAAAAACAGATAAATAACTATTAGAAAGGAATGTTAAACAAATGACAGATCAGGTGACTCCCAAGAGGCTGGAATGGAATGAAAAGTTGGACTGACTGCCGCCGCGGTAAACCATGAAATACTATCAGAGGACATGAGTTTAGATGTTTGACATGCCGGGTCGCTGGCCGGTCAGTTGTGTTTCACTTTTTCACCTTGACCCCCTATCTCAATCTGTTTTGTTTTTGTTTTCTTGGCCTTTGTCCTCCTTTTTTTTCCCCCCTCATCTGGGACAACAATACAGAATAACGACAAAGCACTGCAGTTTCCTCCCTCTGTTTTATCTGTGTCTGACACTGTGACATTTCCTCTTTCCACTTTTTCTCTCACCCCATCAGCCATTGCATCCTTATCTTTGTCTCACTCCATTCTTTCTCTTCCTTTCATCCTTTGCTGTTCTCCCGTCCAACGCTTCGTTGCCAAATGCATCCACTTCCTTTCCTAATCTCATGTTATTTTCCACAAAGCTCTTGTACCGCTTCATTTTCTCATTCCTGCTTTCTCGCTCTCCATCCTTCTCCCTCCTATAGATAGGTATGCTCAATTTCGCTCTCTAAATCTCCCAGTTACGCAAGGAATCCTAATTGCCTTCTTCCTTTTCCTCTGAGCTCCACAGTGTGTCTGTCACCAGACACAGGCCAGGCGTCAAGCTGCTTCAAAATTGGCTTTGGTGTAGCTGAAATCCATCCACTTCAAATGTTTAGATATGACATTTGGCAACACCTGCTCAGACTTTTTTGATCACACTAATTTCAACTTTGGTTGAAATGAAGCTTAAAAGGCAGGAGCAGCATAATGTTACACTAAAACCTTTTGTCTAATCAGGACACAAGGAGAAAGCAGCTTAAAGGCCAAACCAGTGCGGCTGAAATGTAATTAAATAAAGCATAATCTTCTGCTCTCACTTGCATGTAGGTGCACAGCTAGGTCGCAACACACTGAAGTTTGACGATTAATTTGGTCTGGACAGTTTTTACTGGAAGCAATTATAAAAGTGTGGGAACAGTATTGGACAATGAATTCAGTAACAGTGACTCTAAATACAAAAAACAGAAAAGATTTGATGTATAAACACATAAACAGACCAATAAATAAGTTAGTGCAGTAATGAGGAAACTGGGCCTATAAAACAGATTGTTGAATTAGGTGCAAAATATGGAAACTAAATATTGTTAAACTAAAGCATTTAGTCACCACAGAAAGTAAAGGAAAGTAAATAAAGCAGTAAACACACGTCATAATTAAGAAAAGTGAACCATAATTAGTCAGTAATTGACGGCTAATTGGCTAGCTTGGTGAGCATTAAAGTGATCACAGAGAGACAAAAACGATTAACCACCAGATATTTAGTAGATCAGAGATGCTGCTCATGCTCTCAAATTTAAAAAAAAATAGTGAATGTAGCAAGACTAGTTAAACTGCTGTGGTACTGCATCAGCAGGGGTTGCTATAGCAACTGGATGCAGCCAACTACGAGTGGCAGAAAACAAATGAAACCTTTACAATAAATGTTAAGCTTTTACATATTAACATTGCAAACGTGTTACGAGGAACTCATCTTAACCGAGTCTAGACAACTTCTCAATTACTGATGCAATCATGACAAGCATTGAAAGAAGAAGGACACGTTCAGTCCCCGTCTCCTCTTGCAGACCATGTATCGTCTACAAGAGTTTACAAGAATCTACACGTTTTGGAAAGTTTGGGGTCTTTGTGGAACATTTGGCCTCCTGTGCAACCATTTACTGCTGTTTTGAATCTCTGTCACAGTGATGCTAACAGGCAGCGAACTCCTGCCTATGACTGCTCTCTGGGAGACACAACAAACACGTCGTAGAGGTTTCTGGGCATTTGCATCCTGCACACACAGCAAAAGGCAACAAGCGAGTGTAGAGACAAGCCGGAGTACCTGTGAGGACACCGAGAGCATGTCCTTTGTAGAAATTACACCAGACAGGTTATTTAAAGGTCATGTTTTCAGGCCAAACAGAGGGAAAAAAAGGATTCAGTATGTCAACACCAGGTTTGTTTTATCGCAGTGTGGCAAAAGCTTAAGAGACTATTTATTTTCTTTAAAGGTTTTTTTTAAAAAGTGGAAATTAATAGAAAGAAAATCTATTTAAACAGCTCAGCCCTTAAGTTTCTGCAATTTCTAAAATCCTGGCTGAGTCCCAAAGAGGGTGAACAAATGTGATCAAGTAATCTTGTGTTTTATTGGATATCTATCCGTGTCTCTGATGGGATTTTTCCTTTGACTGCACTTGTTTCGTCTTCATTTTCCACAATCCATTTTCTGCCTTCAATGTTAGATCAGTAACCTTTAACTCACTGATAAACGGATAAAACAAATATGATCCCTGCGTCTTCAATTTCTACCCACAGCCTTTACGCAACAGCCCAGTGTGGTTGTACATACATGATGAGAAAAAACTTTAAAATACACTTTAAAAGCAAGCACATCCTTCCAGCTGCATAAAGCTGCCATCAAATTCAGTCACGGCAGAATTTACACAACAAAAGCAAACATCAGAAGACAAAGGTTTGCCTGATGTGATGGGTTTGCTGCAGCGACACCAAGACACTGATGCCACTGTCAGAGTGTGTGGGTTGTTTGCTTCTCAGAAACACTGTGACATTTAACATTTCTATCTAATGCGGCACATATTTGCCACAATGGCTAAAAAATCTTCCTTTGTACAAATGAATGTGCTGCATTTTACATCTGCAATGTACAGAATGTCGACAGCACTAAGAGGAACTTGACAAAAGCTATTGAACGAAAAGAGAAGAGCGAAGAAGAAGAAGTGCAGAGACCGTGGAGAAACAGCAGCTATTTGTCAGTAGGATATTTTCCTGAGAGCAGATTGAAGGACACTCAGTTTCACTCCTTAAAGGGGAATCCTGTCTGAATGATGCACAACACAGCTCCCTCTGCCCATCCGCACTTTAGTTGTTTAACAGCGATTAGATCCGGTTTAGTTTTACTATCACCTATCTTCTTCATCTTTTAGCTTTAAAGCCACCTTCATCACTCTGTCACACCCTGTTCTTCCCTACGTCTTTTCAACGATTTGTTGATCTTGCATTAAATATCCCAGGCCGATTACATTTCGTTGAAATCTGAGGCAGTAGTGCGTTTCTTTCGCGTGTTTCATCATCTACTGGTTTGTTTTCTGTCTGTCACAATTTATCTCCGTCTCCCTCACAGTCTCTACTCGACGTTGCTGCCGCTCGACCTCAGGAAATTCATAGTTTGGTGTCGCTGTTAACCGCGCAGGCTTGACCACATTAGGGAGACGCCTGCAAGCATCCCTTTCTTTTACAGTCGCAAGCCAAAGGGGCCGTAAAGCAGCGCTGTATTTGGTTAGCTCTTTTCTTTGTCGGAGTTTTATAGGGCTGCGTTGCTTTTGTCTAGATTTACTACTGCTGTACTGTAAGTGAATGGGGTGGGGGGTGGGGAGGGGGTAATTTGGCTGAGAGGCCACTTGACAAGAACAAGGACCGCCGCTTCCTGAACGGGGGCCAAGTCCGAAAAAAAAACGAGGGGAGAATAAGAGAATGAGAGAGATTAAGACGCATGAGAGAGAAAAAAAATGTGAATGATAGAAAGAAAGAAAGCTGGAGAGCGACAGGGAAACACACAGATGTACGGCGCAGTGACCGGCTTCTCCGAACATAAGCAGTCTGTCACATCGAGCTTAGCTGAACATTGGACCGAAAAGGGAAAATTACAGTGCAAGTCACACTCCCATGCTGCATGCGCCGCCACATGCCCGCAAATAAATACAAATACGTATGAACAAAGGTGTAGCGACAGCATACGCACAGAAAGCCACACTGAGAAAAGCAAAGTCCCTGCAGACGGGATGTAATGTGTTGCTTTGGTGACAGTGGCCTAACAAAACAGTGGCATAGCTTGTTAACATCAAACGACTCCAGGCGCGCTGCACACACACACACACACACACACACACACACACGCAAACCTATACTGGAGTTATGGAGCGACACACACACACACACACACACACTCTGAAGTCCTCCAATCTGAAGACTTGTGTTTCAGCAGAAAGTCACAGAAGGTCATTCGTGACTCGGGGTTGTTTCTATGTGACACAGACTCTCTCTCTCTCATTATATGTCAAAGTTTCCATCTACAAGCAATTGCACGTCTAATCCGGTGAAAGCATGAGAGCGAGCCATGTGTATGTGAGCTTCTACTTGCCTAATGATGACTGTATGTGGGGCTGCATGCTAAGTCCTCCTATGCGCTTCATGTATATGTATTTTCATTTGGAATACGTGTGTACCTTCTTGCATGTTTGCCGTCTTTGTGAGGAGCCATTTGGTGTCATCAAAAGATTGTTTGAAGATTAAAAGACAAGAGCTGCGCACAAACTGGGTTTCTTTCAGTCACCATCAAATCATTATTCTCATCTCTAATAGTATCACTATCTGCATTAATCTAATTGCTTAGTTCTTAAAACACAGCGGCATTGCTTGAAAAGAAAAAGTCTACAAGCTGTTGGTTAATCCTACAGGTGTTAAACCAAACCCCAGGCTAAGAAAAGCTTTCTTTAAAAAAGAACTAAAGGCAAACTGAGAAACAAACGCCCAAACTGTTCTCATCCATCACACTTAAGAGACTTTCTTTGTGGTCAACCATACAGTGAAAAATGATTTCAGGCACGATCTCTCCCAGGTTATCCTCCAAATAAAATCTGGCAAACTGTTTGCTTATTTACAGCATGTTTGATCATCCTTTTTCCTCGCAACAAGGTTTCCAGATCTCAGCAATTACTTTTGTACAATGCACCATGATTTGTAAACGAAATGGTAACAATGGACAGAAAAATGGCCCAAGCTACCAAAAAGAAGACTGAAGCTGTAACAAACCATAATTTTCCTTTGAGAGATTTAAAATCGGGGATGGATTGAGGTTTGGAATGATTGTGATGTTTAAGGATTAAGGAACAGAACCTATGTCAGTAAGGGTCCACTTGAGTGCAGCACATTTATTTCAAGCACAGTTTCGTTTGTGCATCGTTCATACGTCTACATAAATGTGCCGAGTTCTACATATGTATGCCGGTGAGTCTTTGGCTGATGGGGTGCACACTACATGTGAATACAGCATGTGTGCATATGTTTTAATGTAACATCCAGTTTGCTCCATTTCCCAGAAGGGCAGTGCCCACTGACAGTGCCAGCTGGCTGCTTCTTTGGCAGACTGAAAGTCATTATATAGAAAGGTCAACTGCCCGCATGCTGGAGAAACTTGGAGAAGAGAATATCACCCACTGACCTAGAACTGGAGCCTAAACATTGGTTACCCTCACTCGTGCCATTTGGCATACCAGAACTGAATCAAACACGGTTGGGAGGATACAAAATGGTTACCACAAGATGGCCACGGATGATAGGCGTGACATTAAGAGGCTGTTTGAGAACAGCAAGCTCATTGTGGTTTTAGCTTCTTAGTTTAGACTTGTCTGCTATAGCAATAACACTCGGCTGCTCCTCAGATGTATTACATCACCATCATACCCACGATAACAATAAAGAACACTCTTCGCTGAATGATGGCTTTCATTCAACAGTTACCAAAGCATGTGTGCTGACTGAACTTTCCCTCAAAGTGGAGCGCAGAAATACTGCATAAACAAAATAATTAGCTCCCCGGTTCCCACAAAAGCTGGCGACGTACCAAAGAAACATGGTTAGCAGAGATTCATGGGAGTTATCAGAACAGTTGGAATACATCTCAGACTTACAGTATCAGACTCTTTGGGTGTGGCCAGCAGTTGTATACCGCACAACATTATTCGCAATGACATCAGATGAATGTTCAGGTCGCAGCTGGAAGGAGCAAAGTGAGGCTGGAGTGCACAGTGCTTCAGTCATCGGAGATTGTTTTTGATTAAATCAAATTATTCTAAATTTAGGGAACTGGAACTGTGTCAGCGCAAATTAGATGGTCTGTGACATGCACAGGATAGAAGCTAAGTAGTCAAAGATCACACACACACACACACACACACACACACACACACACACACACACACACACACACAGACAAAATTCCAGTCCCGCCATGAAATGCCGTTTCATAGCTGAGGGTGTGGTGGTTGTAGCGTCCACTGACCAATCAACACCAAGCTTTGATAAGAGCCAGGAGCAGAGGCTGGAACGTGTGTGTCCACGCTACACTCAGAAATACACACACTGATACTTGGTTACACACAAACACACACACACACACACACACAGCAGCGGGATCCTACTGTTGTGTGCTCCGTGGTAGGTTGGCACGCTGAGGGGAAATGGGGGCTGTGAAAACTCTACTGGAGAGATGCTGCTGGCAAAGCGAAGGTGTGTGTATGAGTGTGTGTTGGAGGCGGAGGTCAGAGAGAAAGCGGTGGAACTACGGAGGACGCAAAAGGAGAAGCAGGCGGGCCAGAAAACAAGGTGGCAAAAGAGGCAAAGGTGACAAAAACAGAGGACTTAATAAGAGAGAGAAATGAAGAAAAGCGGAGGTTACGGCAGGAAAGAGCGAGAAAAACAAAGTCGGGATAAAGACGGAGAGCTGCGAAGGGAGGGGAAATAAAAAAAAAGCGAGAGAAAAAGCCAGACAAGGCTAGAGAAAGCAGAGAAGGTGTTGCTTGTAAAAAACTTGCCAAAACTTCCTCAAAGTGCCGTTAGCAAGGGAACAGAAAAATAGGCAGTTAAAATCAGAATTAGTTTGTCTAAAGCTGGCTCAGGCAGCTCGCAACCGCTTCCAGCAGCGAGTCCATTCAGCTACACACACACACTTATTCAGCTTGACATACAGCACATATAAAGACGCAATCATACACATATAAATCTCGACAGAACTTAAGCATGCGAACATAAAGAATTGGATTTATATTTTCACACACGGACAAAAACTTTCCCGACTCAATCAGTTGAAGGCTCCCTCTAGAGTTCACAGATTTTAATTTGCCCACATTTCACAGAGGTTGAGGCAACAGTTTGGAATTTGCAGCTCTAAAAATCAACACTCCAGGGTGTGTGCGCGGTTTTTGTATGTATGTCTATGCGGTCCCCAGAGGGCAGGTGTGAACTGAACCCGAGAGAGAAAAGCCGTCCCTGTTTTCCAATTCATTTTACCCAGCCTCGTTAAGCCTGTTAAGCCTCCCCCCAAAACCCTCCACTCAAATTAGATGCAAATGAGGTCTCAAGTGGCTTCCCAAGGAGGACATTACGGAATTGACTGGCCTGAGGTAATCTGCGAGGCTGCCTGTGAGTGCGTATGTGTGTGTGTGTGTGCGAACAGTTGAGGCCACCACTGTTTTTCTCTCGTTAACCTTTCCAAACGCTCTGTTTACAATAGTGAAGAAAATCTGGCTTTTAGAGAGATTGATTCTGTAGTTATGACAGGTGGCTCCGGAGATCACGTCCGCCGTGTGCTTCCACATGCGGCAGAAGGAAACTGCGTTCAAAGTTTTATGCTGTGCGTAATAGAGAGGGTAAGTAGGGAACAACTCTGGAGTTTAAAGAACCATGCTGGTGGTTTTTAATGCCCTACAGTGACAACCGTTTTCCATACCGACTGATTTCCTGCGTTCTGAGCAGCCCTCGAAAGAAAAGAAGGAAAAGAGAAAGCCATTGTATTATTTTTCAGTGTTGCGTATCAGTTTGTCGTGAAGTTATTTCATCACGAGTCCCTATACTTTGCTTCTTTGTCGTACCCAATTTCCCTCACCGCGTCATGTACTTCTACTTCACTTAACGGTGATACTCTACATTTGTTTTCAGCAACCGTCACACAGTGTGTCTAAATCTGTTTGATTCGGCACATGTGCCTTCAGAGAGTGATAAAGGGAGAGGCAGCGTGGTAGCCGAAAAAGATTTTCCACTGAAGATAAGGCGAGAGCCGTCTCCCTTAGTCAAATGCCACATGTCTTGTGGTCTTGTTGCACATTATTCTGCTGCGGCGAGACGAATATTGGACTCTTCGCCGTGCATTTCTGTTTATGTAACTGTTTCTGCAGAACGGTGAGTCAACAAATGTTTGCCGTGTTAGTTTGTGCGTTAACCAGTAATTTCAGCATTAGACGAAAGCACAGAACACAAGTTTTACTCTGACGTTTGGTCTAAAATAACTCTGCATCAGTAAAAGGGTATTGAAATAAACAGCTTGATACTGAAAAGCATTTTAAGTTCTTAGTATTCTTTCGTGCATGGGTCTTGGTGCAGTTTTGCTGGCTAAACTGACGCATATCAGTGTCCAGCCAGTTGCCTCAACATTGCAATGTTGCATTTCCTTTAAAAGTTAGGAAAAACGTTTCTAATAACCAATTCATTTAATTTAAATGTAGTGAAATGTTAGTGTTGAATGCCCGTTTTTGTTGCCATAAACAGTTAAGTTATACCCTAAAACCAAATGATAAATCAATGTTAGTATTACATTAGAAAGTTAGAAGGAGGTTGTACTGATGAGTCCATGCATGCTGTGGAACTAAATTTAGCTTCTATCTATTAGCACAACCTTAGGCAACTATTTACTATGCAACGTTGCAAATATGGCCAATTTAAAAATCAAAACTGATCAAAACTTTAATTATAAGTTAAGGAGATTTCTAAATCATTCAGACAGTTTTAGATTCTTTGAAGCAAATTAGCATTTTTACCCAGAAGTTAACAAATTTTGGCATTTTTGCTCCTGGATTCTGTTGTCCACGTGGACTTTATCTCAGCTGTCAAACTGAAATCCCTGCTCAGGGCAATAATGCTCATCTCTCTTTCTTAAAAAGTTTCCCATCTGCTGTAACCTTTAGAACTGGAATCTCATCCATTTTAATGTTTCCCATCTCAGACTCCCTAAAATATATCTGCAGGAGAGAAAGCGAGATGAAGGCAGGCGGAGAGGGAGAGAAAGCGGGAGGGAAAGAGCAACTCTTGGCCGAAGTCACATCTGAAACACTGACCTGGATAAATCAGGGAAACATAAACACATAGTTTCTGGAGTGAGAGGGGTGGGAGGGGGCGCTGCTACCCCAAATATTCCACCCAGGGGACCCCAGCGAGAGGGAGAGGACCCCCTTATCCCACCTCCCCATCTCAACCCGCTCTAATTATTTATTTTCTTAGGGTGTAAATGTCTTCAGGGGATTGCTGTGTAAAAGCCAACAGGTCCTCGGAGGTCACAGCAGCCCTATGGGATGGAAGAAGTATGGAGTTCGCTGTTCACACTCATATCTATGCACACAAGAAACACAATCACATCAGTGCAAACACATAGACACATATACATGTAAGCAAACACATGCAAAAGCTGGAAAAAAAAATGCTCACACACATGCTAATCATATGTTGATTTCCACCAGTGCCCCCCACATACACATCCACAAACACGGCCCCCCACCTTCCTCTGCAGCCTACTGATTGTGTTTGTTGTCTCAGGGTTAGGTCTGTTGTCGATCCCCTGCAGGGCTTTTGGCTGCTCCGTTATCATGCATAATCACTTCCATACCTTAACAGCAAAGGTGTGTGTTTGCGAGTGCCTGTGTGTGGCTGCGCTGGTGTATACGTGTCAAGATCAGGCTGGAGGTGGCAGCAGCGCCTGTCAGGGGTCTGTCTCTGCCTTAGGAATGAATATCATTTATAACTAACTGTCACCAGGTTTGCGAAAGGTTTTTGCATATAAAAAAAAAAAAACAGCGTTCAGGATTTTTACACGGATCACTGAGGATCCAGCCCCAGTTTTAGGGTCCAGTGTGAAAAACTTTGGAAAGTCCAACTCACCCCAAAGGGAGCGTTGCCGACTACGAAGAGACTTTAAGGAGCTCTTCTCACGTTTGTTTCTGACCTGTTAAATATTCTCTCTAACAGCTAGTTCAGGACTGTTTTCTTAACTGCTCCCATTCATTGGGGTCACTGGTGAACAATACTGGCTTCCTTTTGGTAGTTAAGAGCCTTAAATGTCTCTAAAAAGCAGCCAACATCCACCTAGATTCACTTTATCCACTTCTGTTTGAAGTGTTTCCTTTATTTTTTGTAAGTTGAGTCTTTGTCATGGCAACGAAAACAATCAAAGTTGCTCAGAGGTATTGGTTACGGATCAGAACAGGATCTTAAAATGTAAAATGAGAAATTACTGGATAAATGTTGCTTGAAAAATAAAATGTTGATTGAGTTGATGCGCCTGAAAGACTTGAGCAACGTTAATGGGAAAGTGATGGAGGGTTTAACAATGCAAGATTAACAACAGTGTCTTGAGAGTTTTAAAAAAATTTCTATCACATCTGCAAATTAGTCTGCGTGAAAGTTAAAAATATCTAGAGGACATGCTATGTTGAGTTTACTAAACAAGATGTACTGTAGCCCTCATACAGATATATTAGAGGAACACTGGAGTGATGCAAAGGGACAAAGGACGCAGGATAAGTTGACACTGTGGTGATCAGTAGGACAGATGATGGAGAGCAGTCACATCTACTCAAAGTGTAATGCAGTCGCACTTACAAGCGCTCGGCATTCCTCGGTATTCCTTTGGGCACAGTCTTCAAACCCAAACCCTGGCAGTCCACATGCGACCCGGAGCAGCTACACTTGTGTGGGCATCCATCCACCGACGCAGCGCACACCAGCGAAGCTAAAACCAGAACCCAAACCCGGCAGAGCGCGGCGCGCTTCTCCGGCCCTGTCGGAGGCATGATATCCACTGAAATTACTTCCAACCGAAGTTAATTGAAAATCCGCGGGGTGGGGGGAAAGTCGACGCTGTGGAAGTGAGGATCCTGCAAAACGTCAAGACGGGCAGTTCGACTGTGCGGAGGAATTAAAAAATAAAATAAATAAAACTAGGTTCGCTGTTGCACAAGTTCACCAAACTTTCTCTCCAGAGACCCGATCTGTAAGAGTCTCCTTAAAACACTCCCTTGCCATTGAAGAAAAAGAAGAAAGTGAGGATGTAGATGTGACACAACAGACAAAAAAAAACAAAAAAACTTTTGAAACACCGAACCGTGCGTCACTCAGCTCGATGCGTAAAAGTCTCCCCAAACGCTCCCCATTCACAAACTCTCCGAGAAGTTATCAGCCTGACTCCTAAACTTTCCAAGGTGAGAATGTTCAGCTGGGGTGTAACCTCCTTCCAGGGAACATCCCTCCGCTGCCAGGGAATTATAAAAAAAAAAAAAAGAAGTGAGAGTTACAGAGGAGTTGTAATCAGAAAAAAAAAAGTTGAGAGAGAGCAGAGGCGCAACTCAGACTGGCACGCCTGGAGGTTGTGAGAGTGAGCGAGTCAGACAGATTTGTATTTAGGTTTCCCCCAAAATCCTCTCCCTCTCCCTCTCGCTCTCTCTCTCTCTCTCTCTCTCTCCCTCCCTCGCTGTCTCCCTCTCTGTTGATGTCACCAGAAAAGCGAGTGAGAGAGCTCCACAAACTTTCTCTCGTCCCTTATCTTCCCCAGAAACACACTGCGCTGCACAAACTCGACTACTTTCCCACAAGGAGGAATAAAACTGTACTCTCAGTCCACAGTAGCAGTGTACATATTTTAGCTAATTTCCCAGCCACTCTTCTTCTTCTTCTTTTTTTTTGTCATGGCCCATTTATCATCTTAATGATCTAGTTTGCGATCATGTGTTGGTTTTGAGGCATGTTTTATTTGAGCCATATCTCCAATGCATCATCCCCAGAGAGTCTATGTGTGTCACTGATAAATGCTTTAACAAGCAGCAGATGACACACAAATGTTGTCTGATCGACCAGTCAGAGTTGGCCAAAATGCAATAAATGTAATTTATCTCTTTATAGTGTTGCCAAACTTCATCACATCCACCGTTAATGAAACTTTTAATTGACACAACTGAGGATTTTAGGTGCCTGATAAGACATGCAAATTTGACTTTGAGGTAAAGTTTCTACATTCTTTGTGGTCATAAACAAAAGCTAAGGTTCACACTCATGCTCCAACTATTCTCACTCACCACACTGATTTCCACACATCAGGGCAGACAGTGACTTCTCAGAGCAGATCCGTGATGAAGGGCTGCAGCAAGTTGCAGTAGTGCTGCTGCCCTCTATTGGTCGAAGTAAAGGGGGGGAGTAAAAAGTGGAGACTTTTGCAGTTTGCAGTTCAGTAATAAGATAATTTAACTTCTAATTAAGTCAGTGTTCTCCAAATTAATGCAATTCATTCAGGGAATTTTTCCTGCAAATATCCAAAAAAAAAAGAGAAAAAAATCTGAGAAGCTTTGTCCGCAGCAGTGTGTCAGTACGTAATGAACAGTAGCAAGCTCATAAATATTGTAATGCCTGGAACCCAAACTGAGTAATTCAGTGTCTCGTTTTAGGATTCAGGCTAATTAAAACATCAGTTTTCCTGTCAGTTGGAGACCCACCAGAGGCAGGCTTGTGGCCAGTTTAATATTTGATCAATTCTGAAGTGAAAGCTGCTGTACACAAATGTGTTATGATGTTAAAGATGAACTCTGCAGAGCTTTTAGAAAACCATCCTTTGTCCAATTTAAAAAAAAAATGTGTCTTTTTGTTTGTATTCAAGAGATCTACTGAGTGTGTACGTTCGTTTTCAGAAACAGCTTGATTCGTGGTCAGTTGTGCATTTTTCACTGCCTTGCTGAAATGCACATTTATGGTATTCGCCAAGGACGAACACGCTTCATCGTTCAGATGCCATCCAGGAGAGGTTAAAGCTTCTGCTATCAGTTTCACATTAACATTTTCAGAATATTATAATTACTAGTATGTGTGATTATTTTCAACAGCAGTAGTAGTGTCCCCCTCATGTACAATCTTAGGAACAACATGCAATTCATGTGTAAAGCTAAAATGAAAGAGATTTTTACTCACATAGCCATACGATGTGTATTTTAGTCATGTGTGTTTGATTCTATGTCAGAGGAAATGCGCAGTGCTTTTCAATTCTGTCTACTTTTTAGATCAGCTGCTGTGTATTCCACCGGCTTTATCTCTATTTTTTCTCCCTCACACGAGCCCCAGACCGATTGAAAGGCCAGAAGATAAAGAAACTGCTTTGGGACCATTTTCAACCTTGTGTCAGATCGATGGCAGCAGCAGGGCAAGCAGAGCAGCGCAGTCCTTCTCCACAGCAGCTAATTCCATCTCCTCCTAGGGGATTCCCATGTGCCCTCTGGCATACAGGGAAACAGGAGTCTCTCCAGAGTTTCCTGGGTCTGCTGTGAGGTTTCCTCCCTCCTGGCTGTGCCCAGGAAGACACAGGAGAGAGCAGCCTGTCAAGGAGGTCCTGAACTGGAGTCTCATGTGCAAAGATGAGAACATAGAAGCAGCATCCAGACTAATACGTCCCAAAGTGAAAGTGCAGACACTTGAGTCTAGACAGAAAGTCTGGCTACTGGTTAACAGTAATTCAATAGAATAAATAATCCAAACAGTTTAAAGTGATAACATCACTTAGCACATGTTGTAAGCATGCCCCTATCCACATCACATGCAGCAATATCAGATGAGCTCTTCTGCTTCCTCTGTGTTTTGAAAATGATTCACACAACACGTAGACACATCATCCCATCGAGAAATCATAAAGCACGGCAAAGCAGACAACACCGGCGAGCCCGAACAAATTCTACAGAACCATAGCAACAATTTTTCAAAGACAACATATTTAGAAAAACAACTGGCAGCACCGACACAGCGTTTCAAGTTCCAGTCAACCATCACTAAAAACAATAAAACAAAGTTATCCAAGTTAATGTTTTGGTGAAGGAGCTCTGTGGTATGATGCTGCTGGCTAATGTCAGCCTGAAATGAATGTGAAACCTGCGACGACTGCGTCTGCACTTCAACAACCGCTACACACTTGTTTACCTAATGCGGCATTATGGGATGTTGACGAAAACTGTTATAAAACATCCGAGGCCTCGTCCCGTGTTCGGTGCAGGCGGTTCTTATTAAACCTGCTGTTTTTCACTATTAATTGAAAATCTTTGACTTGTAATCTAGCAGTAGTTGATGCTGGTTAGCTGACAGTACACAAGGTGGCCTGTCTAAAGCCAGAATTAGACAACATCACGGTCCTTCAATTGCATATTCTACTCTAACTAGACGCATTTTCTTGCCTGTCTGCTGTGTTGCTATTTGTCCAAAGCATGAATGAATGTGACTGCAGTCTTCTCTCTTTCTCTCATACATTTCTCAAGATCTGAGATTGAGCCCTGGATACTTTCAGGTTAATTAAGTGGCATTTAATCATTAAACTGGTGGAAGTGCTGGTCTCCTTGTCACTCTGTAAAAAGCTCCGGTTGTCCATGTGTTACTGTTTGCTGCCGTGCACTCCACTGGTCCTGTTGAACATGAGTCACTCAGGATGACGGAGCGACCGAGTCTGTTTGTGGAGGCCTGCAGCTCATTTTCAACAGCAAATAAGTTTTGAAGGAGACGTAATTGCGACCAGATCCCACTTTCTGTCAACATAACGAGGGAATATTATTGATGAATGTGTTTGGCAAAGGGGCCTGTATCAGTTAAGTGTTCTTCATCAACAAGTCTGATTATTTTTCATTTCATTTTTTTCATTTAATCATTGCATTATTAAACATTTTTAGGATTATATCGAGGCACTGGTAGCATTTGGTTAATGTTAAGGAACGATCATTTTCAAATGAACAAAGAAAGAGTGATGTGAGGCACAATGTGCTTATTAACATTTAACCTTTTTTGTCCTGCTTTAATGGTGAACAGCGAATCAACATACTCAAGTCAGACAGAAACAGAGAAAATCTTTAAGACACTTGTTTTCCTTTTTTATAAATGATTGAACAACTACAGGGCTGCAAGGTGGCGCAGTTGGTAGCATTGTTGCCTCGCAGCAAGAAGGTCGCCGGTTCGCGTCCCGGTGGGGGCACCAGAATCTTTCTGCGTGGAGTTTGCATGTTCTCCCCGTGCAGCGTGGGTTCTCTCCGGGTTTTCCAGCTTCCTCCCACACAGTCCAGAAACATGTTGAGGTTAATTGGTGATTCTAAATTGTCCGTAGGTGTGAATGTGAGTGTGCTTGGTTGTCTGTCTCTAAGTGTAGCCCTGCGATGGACTGGCGACCTGTCCAGGGTGTCCCCTGCCTTCGCCCTAAGTCAGCTGGGATAGGCTCCAGTCCCCCTGCGACCCTAATGAGGATTAAGCGGTGTATATAAAATGGATGGATGGATGAACAACTACACTGATCCAATCTCTGAAAAGTGTATCTCTTTAAAACTTCACAATTATCAGACAGTGGAAGGAAGAGCCGCTTAAAGGCAAAGAACACAGTAAAATAAAAACTGTTTTAGAGAGAGAGAAAATGCTGCTTGCTAATACTGTGGACTTATAAGTTATCTTTAGTACACAAGAACAGACAATCTATATCAAAAAAACCTTTTCTTATACCAGTAAATGTCCTGACCCCAGGGGTGGTAGTACAGTACAGCTTATACCCGCCTCTGCGCAGGAGCTTTTACCACATGTTGACATAAAATAGCCACAAACAGGCAACATATCAGTGCACGTCTTGCAGAGTAAAGCTGCAGCGGGTTGTGCGTCAGTCTTTGTAATCTGTGGTATTTATTGTGTACACAGACTTTTGTTACAAGTATTAGCATTTAAAGCTGTGCCTCCACTCAGCACGCTGTAAGTACCCTGATAAAACTAAGTCGGGGGAGAAGTACTGTCTTAAGGAAAAAGCCAGGGAACAAATGTGCCTTCCCTTGCTGTTCCATAAACAAACAAGCTTTGGGTTGTCATAGCTCAGACGAATACAAACAAGAAGCCAACACATCACTTTTATACTTTGTCAACACAAGAGAAAAACTCTGTGAGCTGCAGGTCGACAAATCTCCGGAAAGAGACGATGCAACGGACGTCATATCAGATAACATCATTACAGCAGCTGATGCAGGGATGTGTGTTAGCAAGAAATGGGGGAAGTATTCAGACTTAGAAAGTAACGACACTGCAACGCAATATTTGTTAAAATGTGAGTCCAGAAAACTGTCTTGTGAGAGCTGTTCTCATTGGTTTATCATTCCTCATGAATCACTGCTATAGTTGATGGAGGTAGAGCCAGTTTTGTCTGTTTAATATCAATGCATTCTGTAAAAGTGTGTTGACATTAGGTGTTAGCCAGAAGCAGCAAATCCTCCTACCAACCAGTCCACTGCGCTGCGTCTGACAAGTAGACCACGGACCTTTTTCCTTCATATGAAAGCTGCTCACTGGGCACAGCCTTCCTGGGTTTCTTCATGTTTGCACAACTTTAAGCTCAAACACCACTGGAGTCGTCCTCCAACCAGCCAGTTGACAGCATGCAACGTTTCTGTTTGTCACATATGAATGGGACAAAATAATTGCACTGGTCTTGTAGAGTATTATTTGACTGTATAGATTGACTTTATTCAGATAACACATAGGTTAATTGAGAGGGGTTGTTGGTACTCAAAAACTGATTCACCGTTTTACTCCTCTCATGGTTCTGTATGAAGAAAAAGACCATTTGGGTCAGTGTAAACTACATGATGCTGCAATACTGAGCGTTACATCAAAACGGCCTCACAGTGCAGCACCATGCTGAGGTCTTGACGTACAATATATTGTTCTTGTCGAATTCAATCCTATTTTGTCGTATTTTCCTGGGGTAGTTTGTTCCATTAGCCAGTTATTCAAGCCTTTATTTGGATACACTTTGGCAAAAACAAAATAAAAAAGACATGCCAGCTCTACTGATATATGTAGCGAGACTCCCAGTTTTCTTTTCTTTCTGTGGGTTAATCGAGTTGACGCAAAAGTCAAATCTGTGACTTCAGATGTAACAAAGAAGAGTGGTAAATGAGCTAAAATTGAGCCAATTAATTAGTGAAGAAACTACATTAACATTCATTCCATGAGCAAAGTAAAAGTTTAAAAAAAATAATAATATTAAGCGGTCAATTGGAAAAGTCCCATGTCTGAATGCAACAAGAGCTGAGCAAACAAATAATGAAAAGAAAAGCCCCACCACAAAAACAACACACTGAAACACTCAGAATGAAGCAGCGATGATCTTTTTTTCCTTCGGACAAACCGCTGCTTATGTGTGTATAAAACCACTGTCTGACGGCTTTGTTTGGGCTCATTGCTATAAGATGCATGTCATTAACTTTTGAGGTTGAGGGTTTGAAATTTTGTTCAGGACCCTTTTGATTCGTGATCCCTTCCTGAGCATTTTCTCCTGGAGTCTCCGCTGCACTTTAGCGGATAAAGCGGAAAAACCAAAAACACGCAGAGCGCTTTACAAAATGAGACATTAAGCATTTGCGAAGTGAATGGAGTTGGCCGCTGCTGAACTTCTCACACCACATAACTACTGCCACTCTTTCCTTCTCCCTTTCTTTCTTTCCTCACTCGCTCTCTTGCCATCCCTCGGGTGCCCTTTTCAACCCTCCATCATCTCGTTCTCTCTGCTTTTGGTCTCTTAAACTTCCTCTCTTTCTCTTCCTGTCACATTGTCTCCCATTAACACGTTCTCCCTTTATTTCTCTTTTCCTTCCTAATATCCCATCATCTTCTTTTCAGTGTAATTCCCTTTCCTTTTTTTGTGTGTCTCGGTCTGTATTTTTATGAGCTGAAGGACAGTGTGCTACTAATTAGTGTCTTTCTGTGGTGCAGGACCGAGCCAGCGACCGGAGTAGCAGCTTCATGCTTCACTGCACACACACACTTATGCACACACACACACACACAGGCAAGAAAGCACACATTAATATCATGCTGTCACACGGACTTTCCTTTCTGTTGACTAAGTCCGTCATACTTATGCATAAGGCAAAGAAATATTCCAGCCCAGGCTTCTTTCGAATTACATTTACATTGGATGATAATGGAGGACATGATTTGCATCCAATGTCATCATTCTGTGCCAAAGCAGAATATAATGTGTTATTATTGTAAAATGGGGTAAGATAAGAACGTAACAGGTTTGAGCTTGATGCCAGGGACCAGAATTGGAAGTTAAAACAAAGCTTTTTAAAGTGATTAACCAGGACAGATTTCAAATCTACAGGACGAGACGTAACCGTCCTTAAAGTGCGAGCACATACATTGGTGGTAAAGTTGGCTTGACTCGTTCACACAGCAGAGTTTTGGGAGGGGATTCTTGTTTGGAGGGTGACAAAGGGGGCACATCTTCAGTAGTATACCCCAGGACAACAATGTTCTTCTAATGCTACAAGTTTCAGCTGCCTAATTGCAATCCATCCATCCATTTTCTATACACCGCTTAATCCTCACTAGAGTCTATCCCAGCCGACTTAGGGCGAAGGCAGGGGACACCCTGGACAGGTCGCCAGTCTATCGCAGGGCTACACTTAGAGACAGACAACCAAGCACACTCACATTCACACCTACAGACAATTTAGAATCACCAGTTAACCTCAGCATGTTTCTGGACCTTGTGGGAGGAAGCCGGAGAACCCGGAGAGAACCCACGCTGCACGGGGAGAACATGCAAACTCCACGCAGAAAGATTCCGGTGCCCCCACCGGGACGCGAACCGGCAACCTTCTTGCTGCGAGGCAACAGTGCTACCAACTGCACCACCTTGCAGCCCGCCTAATTGCATTGATAACTTCAAAACAATGAAGTGTATATTCACATTCATACAACGATAGCCAATATAAGATCAAGTGATCCAAAACAATAAAATGTTGAATTTTTTTCCCAATCTACCAACCTTATTAGCAACACGTCTTTTTTCTGTGTATTCCAACACCACAGATCACTGTTTAACTGTTATAAATGGGTTTCATGATGTGGCAATGTTATCGTTGAGGCTTTGTTAGGTTAATGCACAAAAATGGCCTGTTCAGGTTTAAGTTAAAGCAAGTCCAGACCGGGTTTAAAAATCTACGGGACTTTGTTCTCACAGAGCAGTAATGAACATGTGGTTAAGATTGAGGACATTTCAATCTCATCTTTGTAAGTGCATCGTGGAGGTTAGAGGACCTTCATCGTCATGGTTACAATAATAAACACGCAATTAAGGTTATGAAATAGTCATGCTTAAAAGAAACAAAAGGAAATCTCCCGTGTGAAAGTCCAAAGCTTTGTCAATCCATCCATCCACGCCAGCCTCATCGCAGAGCAGACTTTGTGACTTCCTCCTTTGCTGCTGCCATAATTACGACAAGAGGTTTGTCACTTGAGCACACATCAGCAGCTGCTAAATACTGACTTGTGACCATGCAAGTTCTTCATCTCCTCCCTTTCTTCCTACTTTTCTTCTTCTTTTTCTTCCGTGCGTCATTCTTTGTCCATGTGCGCATCAAAACCCAAAGAAAGCTATTTTTAAACCCCCCAATCAGTCCGTTAATTCAACATCGTACATTTCAGAACACAGTCCAGAACCGGCTCCAAATGACCCCGAATCACATTTTATGAGAAGTTTATACTCCATCATAGAAGAGTTGTATAAAACTCAATGATAAAGTAAAGCTCATAAAACAAAAAGCGCTGTCGTTTATTAGAAACAGTTTGAAATCATATGTTAAAGTTCACTAAAGTTGAGCTCGCGAGTCCTGAAGTGCTGCGCAAACGCTGCTTGCCAGATTCACTGATTAAAGTTATTCCACTGAAATGAATTAGACGTGGAGCCACATTCTGCTGTGATAATGCTGCTATGACTGCACCATTTGTCCTTGTCTTCTTTCTTATACACTTCCCGCCTCTCATCACTACCCTTTTCTCTTCTTCTCACATATTTTCCCTTTCCTCCTCTTCTTCTTCTTCTCTCTCCCTCCATCCCAGCAATGGACAGATTGGAGAATAATTGGTGGAAAGTTTGGACTTCTCTTCACACTGGGCCTCATCCGTTTAAACGCTGTGATATCTGATGGCACATTAATAGTTCACGCTACACAGCTGTGTGTGTGTGTGTGTGCCCTGGCATCGGTGTGTGCGCAGTGCCGTACGGGTGTTAATGTAGGTGATGTGTGCGCCTAATTTAGTATTTTTTTGTATGTCAATGATGAAGTATTTCCTCATCTGTGTGACTGTGTTTGTGTATGTGTGAGAGAGACTATGTGTGTGGTTTAATGGATCTTTTAGCCAGACAGATCTTTGGCGAAGAGCTCGACTGTGGCCCCTGCAAAGCTATTATCTTCACATACACTGTGCACACGCTTCCTTTGTGTGTGCGTGAGAGAAGAGAAAGCCAGCTTTTAAAGGGGGCTATCATAACATCCCCATGTCGCTTTGAACGCACACACTCTCACATGCATGATTATGCTTATGTGTACTGACAAAGAACCACGTGTATGGGTTT
>NW_007578561.1:229403-267096 GCF_000690725.1 Stegastes partitus | reverse complement strand
GCTTGTCTGCTCCTGGATTTTAAACTGGACCAACATGGTAGTTCACCAAAAGATGTTTCTGGAAACATCTGAGACAAGAAATATACCATACAACTCCAAAATCTGTCTGCATTTCACATGAACAATAGACAGTTTAAATGTTTTTAAGGAGTTTCCAGACCCATTAAGTGGCGCCAGGATGCCACTCAATCAAAGTAGCCTAAACTTCAGCTGAATGCAAATGAGGAGTGGGCAACGAGAAGCCCCGTCGCTCACAATGCATTGGAATTCATTGCATGGCTGCTTACACAGATAATGAATGGAAGCGCCGAAATGATTAATCCTGTGGACACGTACCACAGGACGTCCAAATAGGTGCACACGTGGAGATGAACTGCCAGGGATCCATCACGTTCCAACATATACTTGACATTCAAACCTGCTTTGTACACTTCAGAATTTGTCTTCACCTTGAAGGAAATGTAAAAACCATTGCAAGGCAGAAGCATGTGCCAGGGATGCTATACAACAGGAAAACAACAGTTTTCCACTGATTGTCCATTAGCTTTAGTCCAATCTTGCCCTGATTTCCTACTCCTGAGTTTCTTTACTTTAGATATACTGGCCTAACTCTTGGCATAATTGTAACTTTGATCCCACCAGACCAGCTTTGGTCACAAATTAAACTATCTGGTCCAATAAACCCACTTAGTCTCACTCAGTAGTCACTCTAATCATGCCACTGAATGGCCTCTACATTATGATAAAAGTCCGCAGGTCTCTGGTAAACCACTGTCCCCCGAAAGTTCACAACTCAAACAATGCACAGCTCTCTTCTCAAGCATAGCAATACAAGTGCACAAAACACACACAGACACACACACACTCGTGTTCCTTAAAGGGCAGTTAAATAATGCCATATGTTGCTCCGCCGCCTTTGTTTCATTGCGAGGATATTTTTTTCTCTTGCTGCTTCCCATGTTGTGTTTGATTGATGGTCTAATTTACTAGAATATCACACCGGCACACACACTCAGACATGGACGCACACACACACACACCACTAAACTCAAATCCTGGTGGTGTGTTAGAAGGATTACTTTGCCCAGGCAGATCCAAATGTCTGTGGACAGGTTGAGTTAGTGATACTCTTATGGTGTGTTTCACTCTTTCAGAAATACTGAAAGAAAACCTGACGAAGACTCTTTTACATTGTGATATACATTTCAAAAAATTTATAGGAAATATTTCTCTTTATGTGTGATTTGGCCTCCACATCTCTCCCTTGTCCATCCCCTGTAACACAAGTATGTCTTCAAAGACCTGGAACCACTTAGTAGAGCCACACAGCACAGTTGTGTAGAGCAATTTGTTATTTGCTGCAGGTCTTGGACACATATACAGTACACACATTCACCACATGTAATGGCTGGGCAGCCATGTGTTTGTGTGATTTAGGGTTCAGTAATAATAACTCATTAAACTCTAACCTCCATGATTAAACTACTGATTGAGCAGCAGCACATCTGCACAGCTGACCCCTGGTGTGTGTGTCGAAGCACAGCCCTGAGCTATTTACTGACAGACACAACAGCATTTGTCTGCAGACAGTACGAATGGAAACAGGTCTCGGTGAGCCTGTGATTGTGCACGGCTTTATGTGTAATGGCCATGAGCATTACTTATATACTCTTTTTCTTTCATTTCCTCACATAGTTTTGAGTAGGACCAGTGAAAAAAATGTTGCCCAAAGGCCTGAACTACAAGTTTGGTCGATGGTGTGACAGTTACATCAATAAAATATTGTTAAATGTATTTTCAGTGAGTGGTTTAGAGTCAAGGGGAGATAAAAGAGAGAAAGTCAGGTATTTATAGGTTATTCTGAATGGCAAATACCCAAGTAAAATGTTTCTGCTCACACTGGCAGCTGCAGACCCAGTCACTAGAAAACCTGCCACACACACACACACACACACACATACACACACACACACACACACACACACACACCATTCATGATAACTGCATTTACAATCCTTTGTCAGACAGGAAAAAACAGGACTGAACAAACAGAAGTGTGTGTGGCCAAAATGGTGGGAAAGACAGAAAATACTTAAGTTACACTCACCAACAATAGTGTGTGTGTGTGTGTGTGTGTGTGTGTGTGTGGCAAGAAAGTGTATTCTTTCCTGAAACCCATATTTGAATATGCTAAACTAAGTCAAAAAGATGTAATGAAACAATGCAAGTTTTAAGTGTCCTGATAAAGGCCTGGTGATGCCCTTAATTGAAGCTGTAGCCAATGAGCTATTTCTGTATGTAATAATTATATGTATTATATATTTCATATCATTGCCCTCGATTAACCCAAGATAGCTCAATTAGAACACAGTGCGTCTGTGTAAGTCCATGTCATCTACAGCTAATTTGAAGTGAAAGCTAATTATTTAGATCCAGATTTGTGGAGCTACGCTGCATGAGAAACCCCAGTAAAGGCTGCAGACACTGAAATAGTATGCATGTGCATGAGTCCTCGTACGTGTGTGTGTGTGTGTGTGTGTGTTTGTGTGTATTCAGTGCAGAGGTTAACCTCTTCCTTTTCCTCCCTAACAAGGAACGGTCAGAGGTCATGATACAAATGAAGGGAGAGGAGGAAAGAGGAATGAAAGGATAAATTGTAAAGGAGGCAGGAAAGGAGACTTGAGACTGATTGGTAGCCAGATGTCTAATAAGGTCTATAAATAACTAGGTGACGACTGACAGTAGGATGAAATTTGGTTTCAATACCAAGTAACACCCAGGCCAGGTCACCAGTAGGTAGGATGTCAATATCAATAGCAGCAAATGTAGCATCATGTAAAAGAAAGAAATGAGTTTTTTGTGATTAATAAGCTCCATCTGAACATATACGTAGTTACCACCTAGTCATTTATCTAACATAAGGCATTTATATTTACTGTTCTCTGTTAATCCCTAAATCACATGCATGTGTACACACAAGACCATTTTTAGCAGTGAATAACACATTTAATATGTTAATTTTCTGAATTAAAGAGACAACCACTCGCTAACCCACGATAGCTCAACTGGTTGAGCTGGCGTCCCATATTCATAGTCCCCAACGCAGAGGTCAAAAGGTTTGAGTCCCGCTCGTGGCCCTTTCCTGCAGATCCTTCCCCCATTCTCCTCCCCGACTTTCCAGTCTCTATCTCCACTTTCCTATCAAATAAAGGCAAAAAAGGCAACAACAACAACAAAAACTTTTTTTTAAAAAAGATAGCCACTGCACCCACCAGCAGCAAAACCGCAGCACCAAAATGAGAGTTCATGTGTTCAAAATACTGATTCTAGCATCCATACTCAATTTTTTTACTTTGCATTGGTGATATCAGGACTCTGGAATACTCTGCTCACACTCACTGAGGAGCTCCTGAGCTACAAAGCCAAACACTTTGTCTCACTCTTCAGCTACAAATCTTATTCTGTCCCAGGGCCATGTACGCAAAGCAGCCAGAAATAATGTTTGAGGAGAGAAAATTTGTAATTCACGATATTGTGAAATTTCCAAATGTCTTCTTTTGCAGCATAAAAGTGATTAAAAGTCACTAAACTCCATATTATTATTAAAATAACCTGATACAACAGAGCCAGATTTGTGCAATACAGAATGGTTGCTTAGTGAAAATGAAGATTTGTGGACGAAACCTTTTTGATTTATTCTGAACACTCCAAAAACTGACTCAAAAAGCTTTACAAGAAATCTATGTAGAAAATTTGACAAAGATATGAATTCATCAGTGTTCTGGCAATAGATAGTTGCTGTTTTTGTATAAATGCAGGTTGTTGTTGTTGTTTTTTTTGACAATATTTCTTTAGAGTCTGAAATGCTGATCTGCCATTTGAAAATACTGCAAAAGACGATACATACATTAACATAGTGGGTCAAAGTGAGACATCTGACTACATTTATCTGCCTTTTTATCCCTCTGTTCAGTCTGGCTCTTTTACTTCCCGTCTCCCCGTCCCTCCACTTTCTCCCTGTTCGTCCTCCCTCCATCCATCTCTGCACTTTCCTTTCCTCTATGTCTGTCTACATTCTTCTTTATCAGATAGCTGCAGCCTTATCGGTGTGGAGGTGCTGAGTACTGAGCAGCTCCACAGCTCCACCGTAACAACAACAACACATTCCTGCCTCCTGTGTGTCTGCATGTGTGCGTCGGTGTGGGTGTTTCAACTTCGGGTTTGGACGCAAAAGTTAGCGGATGAGATTATTAAATCTCGCACAAGTGTATCACTGCAACACGTCTGTTTGCGTGAGGCGCTTGTGTGACTTTTTGGAGATATGACGGTGATGCGAAAAGTGTGTATGTGTGTGTGCGTGTGTGTGTCCTTGGTGTGGACACATTCCTCTTCGCCACCTCCAAACCCAGCCGACTCTGCTCTGAAGGCCAATCAAAACAGACGTAAATCGCGGCTGGATGTAAAAGCCATACCAAAGCAGATGACAGTGTGTGTGTGTCTGGGTATGTTTTTCATGTGTGTGTGTGTGTGTGTATACTTCTGTTCAATTTAGCTGCAAAAGATAAAGTAAGGTCTTCATATTGTATAATTATTGACTAAGAATTTAGTTTCCTTGGTTTTAACATCTCTCTCAAAAATGAATCAAAAACATCAGATTTCTGTCACAGTTTCTCAATAATTCACAACAATAACAATCATCGTACAGGTTCAGAGTTCATCGTGGGGAGAAAAAAAAGATGCAAAACAGGATGCACAATGTACACAAACTGAAAATTGAATTTTAAAGTTTTAAATCAGTATCAAAATTGTGTCAAATTGTAGGAAATGGTTTTGGCTCAGAGAATCCTGTAATGAAACTGGGCACTTGTTAAATGCTCTGACACAAATTTGAGCTGACTTTACCCCGCTCAACTGCCGGCATGGATCACTGGCTAATTTACAGCATGTTACCTGATCCACCAAGGGAATACCATCACAGGTGTGTGTGTGTGTGTGTGTGTGTGTGTGTGTGTGCGCTGGTTAAAGGATCTCGGGTAATGCTATTACTCTATCAGCGTCTCATTTCCACCCCCAGTTCTTTGCCTGTGATGCTATCTGCTCCATTTATGGAGATATGATTACAAACATGCAGCTTTTCAGCCTGGTATGAGACGTGCATACCTGGACGGGTGTGTGTGTGTGTAGGTGTGTGTGTTTGTGTGTGTGTGTGTGTGTGTGTGTGTGTGTGTGTACGTGCGTGTTTCTTTATGTTAACATCAGGAAAAGAGAACAGTTTTTTTATTGTAACTGCCAACATGCCTCAAGGTTGTCTGAAAAAAAAATTATATATATATATATATGCGACAACAATCTCACAAGAAATAGGACTGTAATAGAGTTTACTTGCACAGACAAAAGCAATTAAAATGCATTTAAGAAAATACCATAAGGGATGGCTTGTGTTAACACACTGCTTTGAATATCGGTGTGATCATATCAGACTAATCTCAGTACAATACAAAGCAGTTCTCCTGTTTTATTCATGTCAACAGGGATTAGGCAAACCTCTGTTTAATTACTTCTCTTTGAGCATGATCAGAGATGTATCTGTGCAGCTGCTGATGTAGTTTGTGTTTTCCTCCATCCGGTTTTTGTTATTTACATGTGAATACTTAACAGCACTTGAGGGAGATGTTAGTTTATTTAACTCCTAAGATGGTGATTTACACAGTTCGAATCACGAGGCCTTGTGCTTTCAAACAACTTGATTTCATGGAGCACTGCCAGCAACAAATTCCTCTCTCATCTTGTGTTCAGGTTAAAGAGGTTAAACACTGTTAACCAACTTGAGTGATTTTAATCCAAATACTACAACAATGAATATATTACTGAGATGCATGTTTAAAAAATCTGGAACATCTCAACGAAAGGGTGTCAGAAATACGCAGGATTGGAAAAAAAAAACTGAAGCAAAAATACAAGGAAAGAAGCCAGGACGATGCCATTCAGAGGTTCACGGAGGAAAGTGTTGGTGTAATGAATGACAGCAGAAAAACAAAGCAAAAACATCCAGAGCCCTCTGGTCAAAGTAGAGAGTGGAAAACAAAAGCTCTCAAAATCCCTTAACTGGCTGACAAATACTAAGTCAGGTGAGATCCAGGAAAAGGAAATGGAGAAGACATGCTCTGCTCCACCTAATAACAACAAGTTCTTCTGCTTTCCCTTAACAAAAAGTAATTGCCCTAAAGAAAAGCCCTGAACCCCCAGATGGTCCAGAGGAGCTGCTCTGTGGTCAGCGCTACAAGATTACACTTGAACTGGGCAGCTCCCAGGTGTGCGTGTTTGCGCGCATGTGTTTGATGTGTGACCCTTGTTCCTCCATGAATATCCCCCAGCCATTCCTGTAAAGGAGCAGCGCAAGGTTCACTCTGTACAACATCAGAAATTTATCGGGCTGATTCACACCACATTTGTACAACCGTCATTTCCACACACACAACTGCTGAGTTTGACATTTAAAAACCCCTCAGAATCAGTCATACGCCATCATAAATGTAATATATTTTCAGATAAATCATGATCCCCTCTAACCCTTGCTGCAAAATCAAGCACATTTGTATATAGAAGTACGAAGCTGTTTAATACCAAGTCGATTCATGTGTCTGTCATTCATCCACCCACAGATGGTAGTTGAACCACCGAGCAGTTCCATGTTGACACGTGAACCTGAAGCCTGAATCGGCAACATTTCGATCAATAAACCGCAGCTGCTGATAGTTGGCCGAATCAATTCATCTCGACACAGGCATGCGTGCAGCAAGGTTTGACCTAAATCACTGAAGATTTGGCCCGTTGACTGGATACTTGAAAGCAAAATAATTTGAGTCGTCAATTGATCTGTTAAAACATAATTCATCCCAGAGTCTGAATCTTTAATTACTGCACTGAAACATTTAAAGTCTTCTCAGATTCATCCAAAACCTAAAAAACAAAAACGCTTTAGTCAAAATGTGGATATCTTTTGAAACAAGTGCAGGTTTCCTCCAGAACTGAACTGTTGATGCTCGGTCTTGATATAATCTACTCTGAATGGTCACCAGTTGGTACAACTTTTAGTGAAACCACGAATCAAATTGCATTTTAATAAAACACTGACTGGTCTCCAATGAAATAAATCTGTAATTTCCACTTTTTTTTTTTTTTACCCCATGAGCCTGATAGACTGAAGTCAGGACATCAAAGCCCCGGGCCTGCTGGTAATAGGCAACACCAGCTCACCAGGAGTCTACCAGGGCAGGACACACACACCAGCCGACATGCACGGCTCCACGCTGCTCGCTTATCTCTGATCCGCCATCTCTCTTCCTGTGGTTTGGATCTGATGAAGCCCCGTACTTCAAAGTCTGTGGGTGCACCCGTACTGTACGTGCACGTATGTGTGGATGTAATGGAAAGCACCTGCACTCGTCGAAGCAGGGAAATATTTCGTGTGAAACAATGTGGAGATGTGGATGGATGAATTGATGAAAGGTTGGATGTATGGATGAATGAAAATATGAAAGATGTCTTCTTCTTTTTTTATCTGTAAGACAATTTATACAAAGACGTTTTGTCTGTAAACGCTTAGAAATAAATCAGATTAGACTTGAGTGGAGAGATGGATGCATAGATAAAAACAGACAGAAGGGGGGAGCCTCATAAGGATAAAACAAGACGGTATGGGTTGAAAGCAAGAGGTAGAAAAGCTGTGGTGGGATTGGATGCATGGATGGAGGGATGGAAAGAGAGGGGAGAAGAGGATAAAGGAGACTGAAAGAGGGATAGCAGTGATCAGATAAAGCAAATAAAGATGAAAATATAGAACACAGGAGGAAAGAATAAGGAAGAGAGGATTTTAGGTGTCTGAGGGGATCGTATGCACACACAAGCCTGAGAGATGGATGAAGGGATGGCTGGGAGGATTGAACGAGGGATGGGAGGCTGAAGAGGATAGAGCAGATAGAGAGAGCAAATGAGAGACAAGTGAGGCAACGGGTGAGGGAGATTTCAGCCAGAGTTAGTTCTCATGACTGGAGATTTAAGGGGTTTTGGTGACGTCTAAAAGAGTTTGAGGTGTGTGGACACAGCAACCATTTGTTATTCTTTTTTAAGGGATTTTGCCTTATTCTACCGTGGATATAGACAGGAAATGGGAGACCCAGAGAGTTAGACGTGCGCTAAAGGTCAAACCAACATTGTTGGAAAGATACAGGGTGGTCCAAAATGCCTCAATATTTACTTAAATTTGTGTGTTTGTTGGTGTCTGTCATAAACAGAAGCCATCAGTTGAAGAGCTACAAGCTTTGTCTTCGTGAACCATTGTTTTATTTTGGTAGAAATGTACTTGGGCTGGTTTATAGCTGCCCTGTGAGTCGGCTGCAATAGACTCCAGCCCCTCCTGCAAACCTAGTGAGGAACAAGCGGTGTATAGATAATGGATGGATGGATGGATGGATGGATGGATGGATGGATGGATGGTTTACAGCTCAAGGAGGAAAACAATGATTGAACCTATAAGGGGCGGTAAGAGTCACGATTCTTTTATGAAAAGCAAAAGAGAAAGAAACGCTAAAATAACTATGATATCCATCCATCCATCCATTATCTGCTTCATTCTTACTGGGGTCGTGGGGGTGCTGGAGCCTGTCCCAGCTGACTGGCAGTTGGACTGTCTTGGAAACCTCTAGAGACAGCTCACCTAAAATTCTGATTATCAGATCATCAGACAGGGCAGTTTTTGCTTGAGAGTAACAGATCAAAAAAAAAATTCAAAATTACAGAGAAAATGCAGCTGATTAGACTTTCAGGTACAAATGTAGTATCTTGTCCTGAGATATAAACAAGCTGCAAAGACCACAAACAGCTGTATTTGAACTTCCAAGCGAGATATCAAATAAACAAAATGTAAAATGGGTTTTTCATTTTAACATTGTACCCTTCAGATATTTTGCATGACAGCATAAAACATTTCAGTGTTTCATCTTTACTCCTCCAACGGTGAATTTCTTGCTTCTCCATGTTTTCCACTTTCCCACACTTGGAGAGACTCGTTCCGAAAATACTTTTCTACTTTCTACTCTACACAACTCACATGTCCTCAAAACAAATCATTCAAATTGGTTCAAATGAAAGATTAAACTTTCTTTCTGACCTACAACCATCAGCTTCTAGGCTCAGAGGGCACCTCGCCCGTCATATATATATTCGTAGAAGTACATTTTATTAAAGTTTACTGCACAATACGCAACCTTTCTCTATTCCGACATGAATATTTATTGTAGATTTCCAACCAGACTCTTAGGTTTAACCAGACCCACTAGTTCTTCTCATCAATCTGTCAAGTGAGCACAGACTTGGATTTTACCCCTTAAGAGAAGGGGTCACAGGAAGGAAGGCTTTGTTTTTATTGAGTGGTGTTGGTGGTCTGATTCTGGGATCTCGCTTCCCAGAAGATGATCAGTTTAATCCCAGAATGATTCACACACTACTGGAAAACTCCAACATTTATGTAAATCTTTTCTGGGAACAAAGTCAAACTCTATTGTGTATAACTTTAGTTTATACCTACATTATTAATGAATATATCAAGAGCGCAACAATTTAGAATAGATCAAAATGTGTACATTAGAAAATAAGCGCTGAACGTCACAGATAATATATGTGAAGCGTCAGATGTTGCCGTCCTTTGTGTTCCCGGAATGTTGTTCTCAATGTGTAAGTTATTAAGAAACTAAAACTGCGTAATAACAGCCCACTTCTTCTCGTGCCAAAACGAGATGACTGATACCATTAAACATCAATAGGAGTCCGTGAGTCACACATCCAATTAATGGAAGTGACGAAATGCGTGCACATCCAAACAGTGTTTTCCTGAGGGTTGTTGGGATGTTTGTTTAAGAGCAAGAGAGTGAAAGACAGATGGGGAGGAATGAGTGCAAAAAGGGGCAGAAATGCTATCCAACAGCGAGTGGGAAAAGCCAAATAACAAGCGTTCATCTGACAGAGCAAGAGAAAGCCCCTTTAAGAAAGCGGCTTATTAGATTTCACTGTACTTTTCTTTTAAAAGCCAGGATTTTGGGACAAAATTATATGTTTCTGAGCACTGTTAGCAAAAAATTCTGCATTGAGTAGCAAAAGCAAAGACATTTGTCTCAAATGTGGAGCAGGCTGGCTTTTCATTTTGAGCAGAAACCCATGTAATTTACTGCCTTCCCAAGCACAATGTAAACTAAATTACGGGTTGTAATACAATGCATGGCTTACATTGATAACAAGGCCATTCAGCTACAAGGGAAAAAGTCAGAGGGTTGGCCCGTGCCCATGTGCAGGCACACAAGTCTTTATCACATATACACACAAATCACTGTCAGGTTTGAAATGACGCCGTAAACTTTGCTACAAATGCCTATTAAAACTTGATTCAGTGATAATCTTTGTATTAGTCCACTGGCACGAGCACAGGGAGCCCAGGTCTTCGCAGGTTCAACCAAACATTTGTTAAAATTATTTAAACTCAAGAGCGAGAGAAAGAAAGAAAAAAAGTTTACGTTGACTTGCCCAAGCCCTCGATTTCCTTTCCCAGGATATTAATGAGGAAATGACACACACTTGTAAAGAGAGAGAAAAAGAGGGAAGAAGGAAAAAAGAGAGAGGGAGAGAGGGATGGAAGTTTCAGGGGGACGAGGGCCGGTGATTAATCCCGCTTTGAGTCGACTCCACCAGGAATTCCATCAAAAGGACGAAGAAAAGGGGATTTTAATTGCCGTTCCTTCCATGTTTCCCAAAACGCTTACCTACCTCCACCCTCCTCACCAACACCACCACCACCACCACCCTCCTCCTCCTTCTTCTCCGCCATCCTGGTGAGGGGGGTCGCCCTGGAATCCGGCAGGCCTCCTACCGCACACACACATACGGTCAGAGAATTACTTTCAGATGTGCAGTGAAAGCAAAGGAAGGTGCGTATGTGTGTGTTTTAAGTGCCGCCTCACCTTCTGGAGCCTATGTGTAGTTCCTCATTTTTTATATTTAAACATGTGTTTATCTTACTGTCACATGTGTCTCTGCGTTAAAACCCCACCTGTATTCAGTTACAGTATAATCCAGGGTCCTCGTAGAGCAAAACCCTCAACACTACCCGGTGTGTTGATAACCTAACACAAAGGATTGACCCTCTCACGGCCGATAAAGTCGTCTGTGTGGATAAAAATGCCAATTGAGTGTGTTCCTGCCACATCTGGTGGATGTGTTTCATCCTTCTGCTAAAGTGACTGTCAGAGTGGAATCTGGGGACCCATCAGAGGTCCTTGAAGGAAACCCTGCGGTTTGCTAATAAAAATGAAGAATAGTTTCATTTTAGTATTATTTCACCTACCAGTTAGCCAAATCAAAGACTTATTCTCACTGTGCCATGCAGCTGCATAACCCTGTCCTGTGTGGGCGACCCGACCAAAGTGCTAAACCATTTCAAATTTACAGACCTCCCCCTCCCCTTGACACTCTTTGACTGTGAGGCATCTTCAACATATGATATTCCAAGCATTGAAAGAGTCGCTTTGAAGGGAAACTGCTCTGATTTTACACATGAATTTAATCTAAATCTTAAAATAAAAAACCCTGATGATGTCAGCAGAGCGTTCTCATCCTGAGTTTCAGACTGAAATCATTACAGAAAGCCTGTATGGATATTTATCAGACAGTGGAGGTCTAGCATTGTAGGAAATGACAATGTGCTGTTGAAAATCCAGAGATTTTGTTGCTTGCAGACATTTATCAGCTTGATTGTGAAAATTCTGTCTCATTCATCTGTCTTTAGTGAGTTCCCCAGCTGTGTGGAGGTTCAATACTAAATCACTAGTAAATAACTAAAATCCAGTCTGAGTTGAGTCAGTACATTTCCTAAAATGACTCAACAACAAAGAAGTGACATTTCCACCGGCGCGTGCGTTATTTTCTGCATCATTACACTTAGGAGCGTAATGGCCTTATAATATGCCCGTAGACCAAAGAAACCATTTGGTTGTCATCCATTTTTAAAGTGAAATCTGAAGTCAAGTTAGCTCTTAATGCATGAGGCCTTGCTGCAGTGGTTACCCATTAAATATGCCGTCCGCAACAATTTAGAAAAGCCTGAAATTCAGCTGTAATAAAGCACCTGCCGCCTGAACAGAAAGCCCTTCTCAAATGCATTGTAAACCTTCAAATAGCGCTGCATTTAATTTAATAACATTCAGGCAATTATGCACAGAACTGAAGGGAATCCATCCGTCCATCTATTAGCTATACCTGCCTAATCCAGTAGAGGGTTGTGGGAGGCTGAAGCCCATCCCAGCAGACGTTAGAGGCGTCCACCCTGAACAGATCGCTCACACTCCACCCCTACAGCCAATTTAGAGCCACCAATTAACCTACCATGCATGTCTTTGGACTGTGGGGGCTATGGGGAGCATCCACAGGCACAGCAACACAACAACATGCAAACTCCACACAGAAAGGCCCCAACCAACCAACACCCGGAGCCCTGCTGTGAGGCAGCAGTGCTAACCACTGAACCGCCATGCTGCCCTGCAGTGAGGGGAATTTCCCACCACATAACACAACTAAATAAACCCAGATTCGCAGAGTGCGTCTCCTCTGGTTGTTTTTAACTACGTTGCTGCTTTGTGTGTAAAAGAGGAATTGATCTTTCAGGCACCTAAATGAAAATATGGTAAGCATTTAATACTGTGTTTGAGAGTCTCTGACCAACAGCACCATTGTTTCTGTCTCAATAACTGAAACTACGGCAACAATCGCAAAAAGTCATTCTGTTCATATGGAGCCTCGGCCATGAGGAGGGTGTCATTCCATAATAGATACAGGTCAACTGTGCAAGCAGCTTGTTGGAAGTCATATAGTCATGTGAGACATCAGCCGTTATTTTAGCAAATGTAAAATGCAACACATCTTATGGTCAAGTCACAGCACCCTCTGGTGGCAGTAGTAGTCATAGTGGGAGTCAGGAAGGAAGTTAGATGACACTGTTATAGAGCCACAAAGTCCTCAATGAGAGGAGGCTGCAATAGATGGATGAACTGAACCTTCATTTGGAAGATCACTGCTGATTTCCAATTTAATACTAAGTAATGTCATTTTGGGCAGCGGTGGCTCAGGTGGTAGAGCACGTTGTCCACTGATCGCCCCCCACCACCACCACCACCACCACATGTCAAAGTGCCCTTGAGTCAGACACTGAAGCCAAAGTTGCTCCCAATAGCAGGCAGCACCTTGCATGGAAGCTCTGCGGCCATTGGTGCATGAATGTGTGTGTGAATGGGTGAATAAGAAACATTTTGTAAGAGTACCACTAAGGTAGAAAGGAGCTTTATAAGTGCCGACCATTTACCATTTTAACCATGACCTTTCCATAGCCTTAACTATGGTCTTTCTGACCATGAGGCATTTGTGTGAAACCTAAATCTAACCATACAAGCTATTTTCTATACCCACTTTATCCTATGGAGAGTCACAGGGGGCTAGAGCCTATATTACCGGGCACTGGGCAGGGCAAAAGGCACATTACAACCTAGACAGGTCAGCAGTCCATCAGATAGCAAGCAGAGAGAGAGAGAGAGAGCCATGTACATGCACACCGATGGCCAACTTAGAATCACAAATTGGCCTAACATGCTCAGCTATGGACTGTATGGAGAACATGGCAAAACAGCATAGCAACTCCTAATCAGATCAAACTTTGTTACAATATTGATGTATAGTACTAAAATACTGGTACCATTTCGAGCACCCAAAAGCCATTAAAAACAAAAACAGATTTTTCTTGAAGAAGCCACTGGAGGAGCAACATTTGATTGAAAGAAGGCTGTTTCAAAGCTTTGGAGCTGCCACTGCAAAGGCACGATTTGCATTATCCACTTGATTGTGGAACAGTTAACAGCACTTATTGTAAGAATTTAAAAGTCCTTGAAGTAGAAATAGGGCCAGAGATGCTCTGAAGCTGCCAACCCATGCATGGTTTTATAAACAAATATTTGGACATTTATTGTAGGATGGAAGACTTGGTGAAAAGTTTCATCACCAGGATTGTCTCAGATCCCACTGTGTCGTTGCAGATGTAAAATAAACAGGACTTCTATTCTATTAATTTCTACGGACATTACAGTTATACTCTCTTTTCTAGCTAAGTAAACAGTCTCCTGATCCTTCTATTCACCTCAACTTCCCCCTTTACTTTCCCATCAGATCAAACAGGATCAAAGCGAAGCACTTAAGGGAGGGGGTCTTTAAGTGCAGATAAGATGGGAGTGTTTGATTTCAACCACAGCTAGAGGTCTGACTGTCATGTCATGGATAGATGACTTTAACAAACTTCCCTCAGATGAAACCAGCAGGCAGTGGATATTTACCTCCCCCCGTGGCATCATATGGCCTTGGTTAGAGATAAGGGCCATTTCTATAGATAGATCTTAAAGTGCTGCCGTTTAGGGAAAGAAACATCTAACTGCAGTTTGTTTGGAATTTTCTTTTTCTCTTTTGTTGTAACTGTACATAGTCAGCATCTACAATTAGATCGTCACAGGCGATATACAGCTGTGGTGCCCCTCCTGTTGTCAGAACATTCCTCTGAAGGTTTGGTTAAACAAAACCAAGAGCGTTTGTGTTTGAAAATGTGAGCATTTGGAGAAACTTTATCAACACAAGAAAAAGGACATTAAGAAGCAGAAATCCTCTCTGACAGTACAGTAAGTAGTTTAGCACTTTACAGATGAGCAGGTTATTGTTTTGTTTTCGGCACGTTAAGAGGACGTCTGCATGGTTTCTGTTTACAGGATGAGAGTGTAAGTGAAATAACATATGACATAAAACTCACTAAGACAAAAAAATCTCTGATATCAGACTGAGTTTTAACAATAGGAGAGGTTTTCTCTGAATTCTTATGTAGACAAATCTGTTTAATCCTGTCAACAGTGTGGTGTCTCCCACTATTTATCCAACCAATTCAGAAAAATCCAAACAGCTGAAAACATACTTGAAGTTAGACATGTATTGATGCAACAGTTTCACAGGCATGCAGCTAAAACATCCTTTTTTTGGTTTTAACCAAACAAGGTAGTGACTTAACTTTACAGACAGAATTATTTATTTAATACACTTTATTAAAATATACCTTTTTCTATTTATTTTTTTTAGTTTAATTCCTGTGTTTCTGTAAAATCATATTGTATTTAAATGGTTAATTTTGTATTCAGATATCATAGAAAAACACTCCCAAACTGCTATTTCTTCATATGTATGCTTATTTTCAGAAAAAAAGATATGAAAAACAATATTACTTGTAAATAAAAAAAAACTGCAACCACTGAAATGTAAATGCAGCCTCATATTTGCCATATAGATATTTTTTTATGCATTTCTTTGCACATGTTTTTAGCTAAAGCAGCATATTAATCAGCATCACTGTAAATGTGCCAGTTCAAGGCAAATGGAACATTTTCAGCTGTATCTTGGCCAAATGTTAACTTGGACATTGAAACAAGAATAAAACAGCAACATGTGAAAGGAAAACATATACAACTGATGTAACAGGCTGTTGAACAGACAGCACAGGCTGCTACATCACAACAATACAAAATATTACAGATGACAAACATAAAGCCAGAGGGGACACAATCCGCCAAAAAGAACAGACAAGGCAAGACTGCAGCACCTTGTTGTGGCAGCAGCTCTGATGATTTTTAACCAGGATTTGCACAGCAATAGTAAGAATCACTGCATCACATCTACAAAATGTTCAATATGTATGTTTCAGAAGTGAAGACAGTGTGGCCAAAGGATGTTTTCCTCCTTGGGATGAACAGTGTCCTCTCTTATGTTAAATAATGCTCATCTGCCCCCCAATATGTTTGTGAAATGTGAGAAATGCCAAATTTTAAATATAAAAATGCAAGAGTGTTTTCTCAGCAAAAGAAACCATAAACAGATCGTGTATGATTTAAGGGTAGTAGTAACGGCAGAGTCACTCTCAGAAAGAAAGCAAAATGTAGAACTATTCCTTTAATGCCAATCTGGTGGCACAAAATTAAATCCCACATTAGAACTATATTGTAGCAGTAGCTGTTAAAACATCACCGATCTGTCATTGGTTTTGTTTCCATGGTGGCATGACGACATTTCTCAATCTGAAATGTACCGTCTGACCTTCTCACAGAAAAAAAAAAAAGTATCTGATTACTAAACGTGCAAGGATTTGTTATTTTGCACGGCAATGTCTCCATGGTGTGTATGAATAAATAAACTGAAAGATTAAAGATAAAGACATTAAACTTTAAATCTGTTTTTTTTTTTTTTCTTACACTGCTTTGAAATGCTGTGGGAAGAGATGGAAAACAGTGTCTAAACAAAAACTCATTATTTCCTTGTTTCATGTGTGGCGAAAAACCACCGGGTAGGAACATATTATTTTTTTTCCTCGTGTGTAATAAAAAGCGCATGTAGAAACCCATATGAAGGGAAGCCAACGCAATTCATATTCTTGCAAATAAACTCCAGAGCGATGTGTGTTATCACTGCGGCTGCATGGAAGTGATAGCAGACATTTGTTTTCTCTTCCATAAGAAAGGAAAAAACAAAAAGTCAGTAATGTTTACAGACACGATGTCGGACATAAAATGTAAACAGAGATGTAAAACAGCGATGCGGGAAGAAGCGATGTGGTGGGACTTTTAATTAAATATAAACACGGGAGATGAATAAAAGAAACCAGGAGACTAAGAGAGATGTCATAATGTGGGTTTATGATCAGGTTTCCAAAGTCAGCTTGATAGCAGAAGAGTAGGACAGAATGTTTTAACCCATTTTTATCCATCAGTTCTAAAAAAATAAAAGTCTTACAGTATTTTTAGCGTGACGTTTTTGATGTGTAAGAACCACAAGAGCAGATGGATCCCCGTGTGCGGTCTCAAAGTCTTTATGATCACATGTCATTGAGAAGACAAGCGTCGCCCGAGTCCTAAACGCATCCCATCAAGAGTCGGCTGCCGAGCTGCCTCCTCTGTGTCAGGTATGCTTCCAGTTAGCAGCCGACAAGAGTGTCAGATCATAATCAAGGCAACACCTGCTGGGACTACCCAGAAGCCCCTGCTCATATGTGGCGCATTACCGGTTTCTCTAATTGGCTGGCTCCCCTGTGGGGGCTAAAACTGCAGCGCTGTGATTGGTGAAACTGCAGTATTTTAGCGTGCTGGGTTTGTAAGTGTGAAACTGCAAATCTGTGAAAACGTGGAGTAGATATCACATGTGTGCAGAGATTTAACGTGCATATGATCAAATTGCTGCTCAGGAAGCTTTATGCTGTTTGTTGTTTTGGACAAACAAATATAGGTTGTTTTTTTTTGCCTTGTGAAAAATAAAAAGTCTGTGGCGTCATTCAAGAAAAACTCTTCCTTTTCTAATAAATGAACTCGAGGCCCCTTCCTTAAGGCGGTAACCATAAGCTTGTGGGTTCATAAAATGCAAAATGTTGCTACATCATTTGTTTTCAGAATGATTTTGCACCCCAGGATGAGGTCTGTGAAGTGATCTCTGTAATTTAGCCGCTCTGCCTGCCTCTTCAGTCAATCCGTGATCCTGGGGGAAACATTTTGTTTAGCCCTCAAACAATACCAAGCCCTTCTGGTACATATTTTACAGCTAAATGCTGTCATGGGCACACAGCAATGCCAGAACACATTGTGCAGGGGAAAAAAAATATGAATGCATGTTTTCATGTGCGCGCACACACACACACACACACGCTCACACAGACAAACACACAATAAAAGTCAATAAAAGTATTTTAGGATGCTCAGGAGAGCAGAGTTTTAAGACCTTCTTCCTGCTTTCACTCCTGGATACCCAACACTTATTTCAATTACTATCACTCTGCTGTTTGTGCGCGCAAGTGTGTGTGTGTGTGTGTGTGTGTGTGTGTATGCGTAAGCCTGCATGCACTGTTCAGTGTGTGTGCCCCCCTTTCCTCCATCTGTGCATGTGTGTGTGTGCAGTGAGTTCCTACAATCTAGAGCACAATTAACGACCTCTGTTCTCTGGTAGCCGGCAGCCAAGGTGGAATGGTTCGAGTTAGGAGGAGAAATGGCGTGAAAAGAAAGCTACGAAAGAAAAAAAAAAAAGAAGAAACACTAAATGCACTCTGGCTCCACGCTAGTCTCCTGCGACAGAAGAGGCCGAAGCTCTTGTAAGCCTCATTTCCACCCAGAGTTACACAATGAATTTAATGCAACACTTGTGGAATAAAATTATTTTTTTTCCCCCCTTCACCTACTTGAACTTTGCTTAACTTGAAATATTTTCACACCAGCAGAAGCAACAGAAGCCTGCATGGTTCATATTTATGCAGCAGTCACACAGATGTGCAACACAGTGTTTATATACGCTACTGTATGAGCACAATGGTGACAGCGCCGTGTTTAATACACTGGCTGGAAACATTATTTTCAGACTTAGGAAGGAGACATTTTGAGGCCGTGAAGTGAAGAAAAAACACCATTAGCAAGACCCAGGATTGTGCGATCATTGTGTCAGCCAAGGACCAAAGAAAGCCCTGATCCAGAAAAAACTAATTTGTTTAACTGATCATCAGTCTCCAAAAGAAAAGCGCAGCTATTTCAGATAAATTCTGCCTTCAGTTGCTGTTCAGACTCTCAGCCCACGTCCAGATTTCTCCAAATCCAGCCAGCAAAACATGACCTTGAACTGATTTTACAGCAGTGGAAGCTCAGTCAGAGTCCAACCACAGCCAGAGTACTACTGCACACTGAGTTAATCACACTTTATATTAGCTTTTATTGGATACACACATGTAATGACGTTTAATTGAGTAGAATGTTTAGGACTATTTTTACATCTTTTTTTTTTTCTGCTTTGGATGGTGTCCATGGTTGGTACCACTAAAAAATAAAAATAAAAACATGACTGGATGTGACTCCGTAGCAACTACTTACTTTTTAACTGTTTGTGTATTATTCCATGAGAATGAAACATGAAAAAAATATATATTAAAAAGGGAATAAACATTGACAGTTTTAACACAATTCTCTTACATGTTCTGACAAACAAGCAGTATTTATTAGAGCCGTCTATTTGTGTTCATGTGTGATGAAGGGCAGATACAGTATAATGCTTTTACTACAAGTACCCCGGTCATAAAGTGGTGAGAAATATGAACAAAAGGCATCAAAAAATTCTTAACTTTTACATGACAAAACAGGAATAAAAGATTAAAATCTGTCATTGATCAGAGGTGAACCGACCTCCGTTTTCTTCCCGTTAGAGGAATCACTGAATAAGTGGCGTGTAATGGAGACGTAAACTGTGCGTGTGTGTTGGAGACTCTTGCGTCAAGTGTAAAAAGTGTGTTATTCTTGTGGTAGTTCGTTACATTCCTGGAATAAAAACAAAGTGAAAGAAACTTGGAGGACGACGTAAGGAGCAGAAAGGGGGGGGAAATGATTAAAATAAATCTTTTAGGTGTTAAAGATTAATGAGGAGACAGGGAAAAGAAAACTGGTGAGAAAGTACAATTGTGTAGAGAGACCGCTATTAATGTGAGTCTGTAATTGTGTAAATTCGTCTCCGTCCTCGTGCTTTCACATTAACCAGCACACACTGTAACAGCAACAACAGAAACGTCTATATTTAATCTAAAAAACATACATCTTCACATCATAGAAGCCCAGCTCAGATATGTTGTAAAATGTAGACTGTGATATCATGTAATTTAAAACTAGTGTTTGCAACTTTGTGATTGTCAAGCTCGGACTAGACTTTATAGATTTTATACAACACATGTCCTGAGAACACCTGTACACTGTTTGGCGTTTATTTAATTATGTGACCACACTACTCTTTCTTGCTTTATTTAAAATGGGTCAAAGCACACTGTGGCTGGGTTTTATCAATGCTGGAGAGTCAGATCACTTCCAAACTGGGTGTGGAGTGAACAGGGAATATGGTGGAGAACTAATAAGACAAGTCTGCAGGCTTGAATCAAACTGCACAGGATGGACAAACACTAAATGGCACCTTCTGCATCTAAAGCCTTTGTTAGTTATTTTAAAAACACAACCACATTTTCTACCACAGCTTCTAAATTGCAAACTTTCAGTGCAAAAATATTGATGCATTAACTGTACCCACTTATGGTTGAGGGTCACAGGAACGAGTCACTTTGCCTACATGTCTTTAGTAAGAACACCCAAAGACTGTGCAGAGAAATACCCCAGAACCTTCTTACTCAGAGGTGTTTATTTCCCCACTTTTGTTTAAAAAAAATTACTTTCAGTAGCAAAGAAACCATTTTAAAGTGACTTTTTTTTCTGGAAATAAGCTCACTTATTGGAAATTGTTTTTATTCGGTCTGTTTTTTTTTTTCTGTCTTTTAGCAGATGATGTCCTGGCACCATAGGAGGGCTTCCTGTCCTCAGTTAAGACACAGTGATGCTGTTGAAATGTGGATAAGCACCTCCAAATCAGACGTCTCTGAAGTTCTCTCCTGCTCCCTTCAGGTCAAAAGAGAGATCTCTCCCTGTTGGGGGAGTTCAAGTATTTTAGGATCTTGTTCACGAATGATGGGTGGAAACTGATTGCAGCCTTTGTAGTGATGTGATCATTGTACTGTGCCTCAGTGATGAGGAGGGAGCTGAGCCATAAAGCTCCCAATTAACCAGTCAGTCCACATATGTGGTCATGAACTTTGGATAACGACCAAAACAACATCACAAATACAAGCAGCTGAAATGGTTTTTGTCTGCAGAATGGCTCGGCTTCCTTGCTGAGATAAGTGATTGGAAATCCAGGAGGAGTTCAGAATAGACTCACTGCTGTTCAGCATTAAAAGAAGCCAGTTCAGGTGAGTCAGGCACCAGATAATACCCACCGGTGCTTCCCTTCGGAGGTCCACTAGGAATGGCGTGCTGGGTGGAGGCCCCGGGGGCGGCCTAGGACTTGCCGGAGGGACTACATCTCTCAGCTGGCCTGGGAATGAACTGGGGATCTGCCAGACAGAGCTGAGGAAGGCTGCTGCTCCCCCTGTTGTTACTGCAGCCCTCAACATCACTGAAGAACAAATTCTGGTCAGATTCGCTCCTGTGTCAGAGAAGGTGTCGTGTCTTTTAGTTGATGCTACAGACCTGTGCAGCGACATCTGAAGGATGTTGCTCTGCTTAATTCAATAAACCAGCAGACAGAAGTGCAGCAAGGTTGTTGAATGTACGCTGCAACTACTGGTCCGTGTGTAAAACAAACACAACATTCGTGGTTCACTTATTCACACACACTCAGGACAAGCAGGACAGTGGTGTCAGGACAACACTGTTTTGTACATCTAACCATCCGTCCAGTGTTTTCTGTGCTGAGGGTTTCTCCAGTAACATTACCAGCAGAGGAAGTAAGTATATGACTTCTCTATTTAGTAAGGTTGACTCCCATACTTTATATATCTGGGGCCACCACAGTACGACTTCAGCTTCATACTGTTTGCAATCGTGCGGCTTCACTGAAACAATCAGGACGTGCACATCAGCACGCTGACAACTGTTGAGGAAAGAAAAGTCCGTGTTGAGCCTTTGATAGCCACTGTCCAGAGGGAGCACATTTATTCATGCTGAAATTGATTGGAAAGGAGAGAAGTAATTTGCTCCAATCAGACCTCTTGTTGTTACACCAGCCTCTGGCTTTGCGCTGTCATTCACGACACTATGCTTTTTTTTTTCGGATTCCCTCTATCTGTCTTTCTTGCCCTCTTTTTTCCTTCTCATATCACTCTCCCCTCCTTTCATTCTGTACATCAACTCTCAGTCCCTCATTCGTCTCCATGTTTCTTGCAGTCTGATTGATACCCAGAAATGTTCCAGTATGATTTTCGTAAAGCCACATCGGCATCTCAGTCTCTCTCTACCAACCCTCTGTTTTCCTCTTTCTCTCTTCGTTTCTTTGTCCGTGTGTCAGTTTGTCTCTGTTTTTCCCTCCGACCCCCTTCAGTTGATGATTCCTAGAAAATCAACCACTGTTTAAACACAGTGAAAATTGGCTGTCTTTCTGGTGCTATACAGCTCGGGGCTGTGAATGAAACCGCCGACCGCATAATGACACTTTGGAATGCAATCTTCAACTAAAGCCTTTACTATAAATTCACATAAAGAGTACCTGACATGTATTTAGCATTTGTGGACCCTATCTCTTTCTGCTCGACTGTGTCGCTGCCTCCCTCCGCCCCTCTCTCTTTCTATCTGTCTTGGCAAAAAAAAAAAAAACTATTGCTGGAAAGCCTATTTTGTAAAAAGCTATTTGTTTGTCTTTCTGTGCGCCATCCCTCTCTTTAGATGATTTATTTGACTGTATTGCAACGCTCAGCTCCAGTTTCAGGCAGTTCAGCCAACGTAAACCTTGTCACAACTCTGAATTCCTGACTAGGCTACAGCTTCCAGGCAGACCTACAGTGGATCAGCGCTGGATAAATACAAGAGATAAGCTGCTCCAGAGCCGTGCAGAGCACATGAATTGGGCAGAGACCTCCTAACCGCAGATGATAATGCACAGTGGGATTCTTCGTCTTACAGAGGACTGGGATGGGTAACTTAAACTGGAGCCACAGTCAGTGTTTACTTGGTTTCATGTCAGTCTGAATGCTCATGGTAGGCAAAGAGCAGCCTCTGGCCCCCCACCAAAAACATTTGGCACCCCAACAAAAGTAAAAATTTCCTCTTTACAACCCAAAACATTTGCACATTTCTTTTTAAATCTACTGTAGGTAAGAATGTAAATACTAGGATCATGTGAATCCAAATAGACACCAGATTATAATCAATGATTTGCATCTGAAACACAAATAGGCCCCAGAAATACAAACAAAAATATCTTTAGAGGCAACAACTTATATAACTGTAGATGAAGCAGATCCACTGTTTATCACAAGTGGACAACTAAATAATCACATTTCACAAAATGTCAATGTGTCTCTAAGTTTATTGTTAGGTAGGTTGAGTATGATGTTGTTTTAGTTTTTTTTTTTTTTTTTTTTTAAGAGATTGAAACTCCTCAAAAAGATAATGGGACATGTAGAAAAACTCTACAGATGTGAATGTCCACTGGAGATCCTTCCCTCTACCAACTATTCTGGATCAACACAGTACAAGAGACTCTGCAGCAAAACGTTTAGGATAGATTTCATTTTTTATGTATGATTTTAACCCTAAATCAAGCAATCTAAAAAGCAAGATTTTACCGAGGAGTGAAATACTTTCCAGAGAGAGTGGACATTCATGTTTACAAAGCAAATTATTATTTTTTTTTAATTCCTACTTTGCTGATGTGTTTTATCGCATGTCACGGTCACACACAGGTAATTATTTATTTGACTTGTAATCATCAGAGGTGCTCGACTGAAAAATGCATATTTTATGCAATCCGATATGTTTGTAACATCTTTGTTGCCTTGTTTTCGTTGTATGAAACATTTCAGCAGCAGATGTCCTTGTGCTGTTTGACTGATACACATAAAGCACATAGTTAACATAGTCCTGCTTCTGATGAGCCATTGCTCTGACTATCTAGGATCCTGGTCTATTCAAGATCTTTATTACGTTTCATATTGAATGCACACAGCTTTAGTTGTCCTGGAACAGACACTGTAAGTTTTCCTGACCAACACCACGTCACTCAGGAGGATTCAGAATAACAGTTTCTGGTTGGAAGCTGTTGAAAGCCGTCACAAGAAGTTCTCCTGAGTCATTTTTGATTTTTTGTCATGCATCAAAAATGCTTGTTTTATTTAATATGAGCCGGTCAGAGGACAGCTGGCTGGAGATACTTTGTGTGTGTGTGTGTGTGTGTGTGTGTGTCCACTAACTGCCTGAAAGCACCCACTCTGTGTTTTCCTACCAGTGTTTGATCAGGCTGACGGGAGGATCAAGCTGACAGGAGACCATTGTTTAGGGCTGGCTTTGGCTAAATCTTTGTGACCGAGTGCTGCTTGGCAGAAAAAATGCATTTCTGAGAGTTAGATACACAAATGATGGCTTAGATTAGGTATTTCAACATTTTTCATTCCACAACCTGAGCAACACAAGTCACTGACCCCTGTTAGCCAGAATAACAATAATAACACTACTTTTTTTTTTTTTTATTCAGAGACCTACACCAAAGACCTTCTTGTGATTGCTGTGGCATATTTTAGGTCTTAATGGAGCTGGCAAAGACAAGAAGACAAAATGGAGAATAAAAGACTTGGCATTTATAGGCTGGTACTCTCTAAACTTATGTAGTCCTTTAATAATTAGGATTACAAGTCAAACAAACCATTAACTGTGTGTGACCGCGACATGTGATTAAACACGTCAGTAAATCAGCAAAGGAGGACGTTTTTTTTTAATTTGCTTTGTAAACATGAATGTCCACTCTCTGTGGAAAGTATTTCACTCCTTTAAATGATCTTTAGACTGATTTAGGCAAGTGTCTGTCAGTCCTTGCTGTTATTTAACTAGTTCACTATATGTTTAAAATCCATGTCAAATCGTATATAAAAAATGAAATCTTTAGTTGCAGGAATCTATCTTAAATGTTCTGCTTTAGGGTCTCCTGTACTGTGTTTATCCAGAATAGTTTGTAGAGGACAGGATCTCCAGTGGACATTCATATCTGCAGAAGTTTTCTACATGTCTCTCGCTGTATCAGAACTGAATATTACACTTTAAACTGGTACAATGAACAACCTAGCCTCTATTTGACACTGAGCATTCTTGGTCTCTAAAGCAATTTATTACTTTAGGGTTATTCTTTCTGAAATCGTCAGGGGCCTTCTGCTCGGCCATCTCTGATTTGCTTGAAACGTCATCATACACTATGAATGTTTTAAATGGTATCTGTGAAATTTTAGCTTCATATGTCACATACTTTCCCAGATTTTTGTTTGTTTTAACTGCCCGTTGACCCACTTTCAGCACCTGTTTTCATACGTTGAAATATGAACCTATGTTTAAATGACAATATCTCAGAAACTATTAGAGATGAAAGGCTGAAAGTTATTTCCTATTTCAATGATTTGGAATTTTAAAATTCCAAAACTTTGTACTGCTTGGATTCAGATATCTACTTACATTTGTTTTTGTGGTACAACGTGTCATATCTGCTCAGCTGTGAAGGTTCAATGAAAATTTGTGAAGTAGTATTTAATATTGAAAAATATTCTATGCTACCAGTACATGTGGCTGAGGGTTAGTATTTTTTTTTCCCATCTTTCACCTCACTCCTAATCAAACATTTATTTAATACACATGTCCAGAATTGCAGATTTTGAATTATTCATAAGAGAAATAACCGACCCTTCATGTTTTAGTTGCACACGTTTTATTCCGTTTACAGGTCAGTCATCTGTTGTTTAAAAGGAAAACGACACAAGGTTTGAGTAATAAAGCGGATTGCTCAAAGACACTCTGGGTCATTATTGATAGTCTATTTTCACGTTTAAATAAAATGCCTACATTTTCAAGAAGCAAATCAAAGCTGCATGCAAGGTGTGCCAGAAAAGTTTCAGGACTGGTGTCACAAAAGATACATTTCAAATCTAAACTACAAGTTTTCTCCTTCCAAGTAACCCCCTGGAGTCTAACACACTTTCCCAGCCTTCTGTGCCACGCCGCCATGGACTCATGGAAGGATTCTTCCAGGATCCTCCACAGCTCCGTTGTCACAGCCATCTTGATGTCGTCCACGTCTTCAAAATGGGTCCCTTTGATGACCCTCTTGAGCTCGGGGAAGAAGGAAAAATCCCACGGAGCCAGGTGGGGTGAGTAGGGAGGTTGCTCCAGCACAGCGATGTTCTTCTCATCCAGGAACTGTGGGATGCTCAGGGCATTGTGAGCAGGCGCGTTGTCATGGTGAAGCAGCCACGACTTGTCCTGCCACAACTCTCTCTCTCTTCTCGCACACTGAACAAAGCAAACGCCGCAGGATCTCTTTGTAGACGTGCTGGTTGATCATCTGAAGGGGAAAACTGGTAGTTTGGGTTTGAATATAAATCTTTTGTGACACCAGTCCTGGAACTTTTCTGTCACACCTCGTATCTGGTAAATAAACCTCTATTGATTTATTCAATATCCTCACATAACATTTTTTGTATTTCATTACATTATCTATGTTTGAACTATTAAACAGGTTTCATTCTCCAACCAAAGAAGACACGCTTCTTCATTCGTGCTTCAAACTGTTCTCAGAAGGGTGGTTGCATGAAGCGTTCGCAGTGTTCCTCACAGCTACTCTGAAAGCACATATTGCCACCCAGTGCGGTCAGACACTGACTGTCATGTGCTGAAAAGCCACATAATGCATGTAGAGCTCCAGAAAATCTCATGGGAGCTGTCTTGGAGTTGTGCATTTCTTCTGAGGGACACCTCCCATCCTGCTTGGGTTTTGCAACAGTGCGGTTCAGAGTCGGACCGAGCAGAGTCTCCCAGGGAAGTCCAGCCTTTAGGATTTGGCCAACGTGTGAATCACTACAAAAATCAGAGTCAGGAGTGAGTTAAAAGGATCCAGAGTGTCACTGGCCCGGGCTGAATTTCAGTGTGAAAAATGTTTGTGATAAAAACAAAACCAAGACAAATTGTATCACTTAAAAGCAATTAACAGATTATTGTGTCTGCATACAAACACACACACACATATTGCACAATTGGAGGACCTCCCCAGTCTGACAGGATAATTATCTGTCTGTCTCTGTTGTTTGTAGCCAACATGGCCCACACTGCAGAAACCACTTCCTCTCTGTCACAATGGACAGAAGCACAGAGGAGATAAAACTAACTGGAAATACCTAAAGGGGTCTCTGTTTCTCTGTCTGTTACATATCTGTCAGTAGTGGACTGAAAACTAAGAAGCAACATAACTACAGAAGGGAAAAAAAATAATAGTTTTTTGCAACCATGGACTTCCAAAGATGCAGTGATTTTTGACATTGCGGCTTGCACAGAAAATGAAAACCATGTGGAGGGCTCCGGAGCAGAAGATGAGGAGGAAAAGAAGAGGGATGTAGCAGCCAAAAAATGCTGAATTGTCATCCATCTGCCCCCCCCCTTCATGCCACCAGACACCAGATGAGCTGACAAGGACGACCAACCCCAACAGAGATGAGTCAGGGCTGGGGTGGAAACACTGGGACATTGACTTTCTTTTTAACCTTTATTTATTCGGGGAAAGCTTGCTGAATATGCAAGTCTCTGTTAAAGCTCCAGTCCTCTTTTTCGAACAAGCAACCAGCTCAAATGCAACTTCTGCGGGGTTACCTGCCTCTCCCATCTCAACATTACTGAGTAGAAAGAAGTGAGACCATGTTTTATTCTTTCCTGAACCAGATTTCCACAGTGGGTTTGTGGATTTGAGCTGGCGTCCTTCCAGCCACAAACCACATGGGCAGGCTTTACTGTGTAAGAACAATGGTGTTAAGTTGGCGCTCATAAAGTATATTAAAGGTGCTACTTGTAACATTTTTTTGCGTCTCGAAATTAAGACCACATTTCCTATAAACCCTGTTGCTTCCTGTGCCATGTGAATGAGTTTTGAGAAGTAAGAATGAGGAAAAGAGCCAGTAACAGCCCTTGATAACAGCAGCAACCTGCTCCAAGAAGTTTTAACTGTCATTTTGAATAATTGTGGCAGCGCAATATGTGCACAATAAAACTGCTCCAATTTTACAGCTACAACTATTTTTCTTTGGTTGTGAGGAAACCCAGCAGTTTATATAGTTGACAGTCATTACCAAGATGGCATTGTTTGCTGATGGAAGCCCGGTGCGAGATTTTTCTCATTTTTATTGAATTGGAAGTGACAAAAGTTTGTTTTTAAGAGAAACTTAAAGAGTAGCAAACTTTAACTGCACAAGCTGCTGCAGTGATGTACAAAATGTACGCCAGCAGCAGTGTGGTGTCAGGTCCAAAAAGCAAACCTTCCAACATCACTGACAGGTTTTTCTTGGATGTGGTCGGAAGTTAAACACTTACTCATAATGCACAGAGCATCAGTCGTTCAATCAGGCACAGAAGTTGTTTTATGGTCACATGGTCCATTTACTGTGCAATCATTTGTCCTCCAACCTGGTCCATTATCTGAGGGGAACATGTGACCAGGTTGACGTTTAAACTTTTTTCACCACCTAAGTAGTGTCACTTGTCTGTCCCCCTCTTTGGGCCAGATGGAAATCTCTCCGCTGTTGGATGTAATGTCCCTGAATTTTGAACATTCTTGGTGCCCAGAAGATGAACCTTAATGAATTTGGTGATGCTACAAGCAAAATTAGTTTCACAATTAAACATCTAAACACTATTAAGGGGAAAGCTGCAAAATTCAGTAAACGCAAATAAGCTGGTTTGCTGGGGTTGATTATCATGCTACAGGACAACACAACAAGCCAACAGGAAACAACAAACATGGTCGTAAGTTCACCAATTGTCATTTGTTTATATGTTCTATTAAGAACTTGCGTTGTCCTCCTTTTCAGAAAAACAAAATGCTGATGATTTGTAGGTTCAAGGTTTTAGGACCATTGCTTTCAGTAATGTGAGGTGTGTGTTGCAATAAGTAGGGTCACAAATAGACAACTCCTGTGTTAACATATGAAATCTGAGCTTAGTTTCTGAACAAGAAGAATTCCAGCCAAAATGTCTCTATGGGAAAAATGCTGGACATATTCTGCTTTTCTCCCTATTGCTATGCATGTACATTTACCAAACACAAGCAAAATGTCTGTTTTTTTTGTGTTTTTGGGGGGGTTTTTTTCCCAAGGTCAAAAGCAGTTTTTCCATGACCACACCTCCACCATTACCCAACAGCTGAGCCACTGCAGCCTGTACCACCCTTGTTTCTTGCCCCATTGAACTTTGGTACAGCAATTACGTTGTGAGCTGAAGGTTCTAACAAACCAACAAGTAGCAGCCAAAACTATCAGACCCAAGTTCTAAACCAACTGAAAAGGTTCATTGCTACCCAGGAAAACTAGAACATGCAGCTTTGTCTCGTAACCTGCATGCATCTGCTGCAGAAATCCTACATTTGTTGGCCTGCTTTGCCTCAATGATGTCATCTCAGGAATGTCCACTGTAACAGTAAACTAAGCCTTTTTTTATGAGTCAACTTGTGTACATAAATTCTCACGTTTCTCTGCATTACCTGAGATGATTCCTGTAGCCTGATTAAAGGACAGCTGATACCCTTACATCAGTGGTTGCCATAGTAGTTAATTGGCACAAATTACCCAGAGTGTGGCGGTCATTTCCTCGTTAAGTGCTTAGGGAGGTCGCAGAGGCTAAAATTACATCAATCACGCGAACGGTTCTCAATCAAGTCCTCAGATTACTGGGAGTGTTGCCACAGTCTGGGGAGGATCAAAAGGAGACTTTCATTTTTCTCCCGCTTGATTTGTTTCTTTTGTTCCATCTTCTTGGGTTTTTCTCTCTCGGTTTTGTTTGTCTTTGCACCTTGTGTCTCCTTGTACGTCTCTCCAGGAGTTATCTTTACTACCTTTAATCCCATCGTTTCTCTAAATATCTGTATTTTCGGTGTGGATCGTCTCCCCCTTTCCCAAGAGAAATCATCTTCACATCTGTCTTCTCTGGCTATGCTCATTTTTCTCTTTCCATGTTTCTCTAATTTCATCTACATGTCTTCTGCTGATCCTGTCCTTCCTCTCTATTTCACCTCTTCATTCATCTTTCTTAAAGTTTTTTTCACTGACTTTATCCCTGAACCTTTCCCCTTTGTCCTTCCACCCCCCTCTTTCTGCATTTGTCTCCCTGATTCGAGTTGCCTGGGGCCTGAAGTAAAGAACAAATAATTGCACTTGTAAAATTTCACAAGACGAGAAATGTGGGCAGAGGGAGGAGGAAAAAGCAGCAAGAAGAAGAGTTAGGCAAAAACGCAAGGAAAAGAAGTCAGCAGAGACATAAGGCCAGCGCTAGATAGGAAAGTAAGAACAGAGGAAAATATACGAGGGGGTAGGTGGAAGAAATGAAGAGGAAAATTCAGATAAAACCGAGAAGAGCAAGGCAAAAGTGTAAAAAAAAAGCAAACAGAGGATGAACCAAAGGAGGAGGAGGAGGTGAGTTATCAGAGAGGTAGAGATGAAGAACTGAGGAATTGAAGAGAAGAGTGGGGTGAAAAACAGGACGGTTTGAAAAGGAAGGTGAACAGGCAGGATGGAGGGAGGCAGTGCAGCGAGAAAGGTCAAAGCTGTTATAAATGTTGGCACTTAATCAGAAGCTCAGACCAGCAGATTATCTTCCCCAAGACAGAATATTTAAGACTTTTTGAGGTATTAAAAATATGTGAAAAATGACGTGCTTGTCATAACATTTATACAGGGAAATGTTTTTAAGAATGATGGCTCCTCTGCCCGCCTCTCCCTCAGTAAGATTTAATGTGCCCTGATGTCTGGATGACTAATGATGTTTCCATCGTAGCTGAAATTATTTCAAAGCTTTTTTCTTTTCTCCATTTTTTTTTTGGCTCGATCTCAAAGCTTTATCAACACTCTGGATCTCTTTGACTGTTTAGAAGGGAGCGCTTCATTTAGACATGCACAAATGAGGCGAAGACCTCCACGGTGCAGGCACACACACATCTAACATATGCAAACATCTATAACAATACAGATGCAGAAACATATTCAACGGCCATACACACACACACACACACGTCATACACACTCACATGCTGTCAGCGTGTAGACAAGAAGTTGTGTCTAATTCGCTGTGCGCTGAGTGATACAGACCACATAGGACGGGAATGTTTCTGCTTTGCATCCATTTTAAATAAGGAAAAGTCAAACTAAAAGCCCACACATACCACCAGCTGACACACACACACACACACACAGGGTTCTCTCTGTTGTACACACTCATTCTAATGTAAAGCGCACAACAAATACACGCCTCTCCTCCCACACTCCTGATACTTTCAGGGTTTCTGCAGCTGCCGCTTCTGTTTTATGTCACTTGGAGCTTTGCTAAGATTTAAGCATTTATGTCAGTAGAAGTTTCAGGCTTGAAAGGTTGTTTCAGGTTGTCAGTACCAGAGCTATATGTCCATCTGTCAGTGGCAGGCTGTGCTGTTCTGTATAGTTGTTGATCATACAACAGAGTCACAAACTTTCAAAGCCTCTGAATGCAATTTGTGAGACAAATTTGTTTAATGAGGATTTTTGGAAATACTCTTGCTGCTGCTGCGACCCTCAGCATCCCTTCCAGATGTTAATGCACCATTAAATGGCCTTTATCATTGCACATCATTCCCACGCACAAGGGGCCAGTAGAGACCTCCACCGTCCTCTATTAGGCTCAGTGGGCTATTATTACCTCATTTAACGGTGCTGTGTTATCACCTCATTTGATGGCGGTGAAGCTGGGATTTTACACTCATTGGGGAGGGTTGGTGGTAGTGAAAAGGACGCTAGGTTTTGACTGCTCACTAAGACCATTTCATTTTGTAATCACTTGTTTGCTTGCAGTCGGTGTTTGGTTAAGTTCAGGCAACAAACCTGCTTTGTTGTGTTTAGACAAAAATCATGGGTTGGGATGAAACACACACTATTGCAACAATTACAGCATGTTACAGGCTCCATTTTGTACATTTCCAGGGTGACAGATTTTACATCCCTCCAATGATTATGATGGACAACACCTTCCTGCCTACGAGAACATGGAGGAAATCTGTCCTGGCCCATTTGTGCGGATGTTCAATGACAACAGTCACTGAGTGATTTTAAGGGTTGGACTAGCATGAAAAAAACTGAATGGAACATCCAGCACTTGATCAAACATCCATCCATCCATTATCTATACAGCGCTTAATCCTCATTAGGGTCGCGGGGGGATTGGAGTCTATCCCAGCCGACTTAACGCAAAGGCAGGGGACACCTGGACAAGTCGCCAGTCTATCACAGGGCTACGCTTAGAGACAGACAACCAAGCACACTCACATTCACACCTACGGACAATTTAGAATCACCAGTTAAGCTCAACATGTTTTTGGACTTGTAGGAGGAAGCCGGAGAACCCGGAGAGAACCCACGCTGCATCAAACAGTATAGCTGAATATGATATTCTAACTATTGTTGAAGATTAACAGTCTGCTCCTTCAAATCACAGCACAGGGTTCGACACCAACTGGAAAGCAAAGGTGGAAATTTATATGAGAAGACTTTTTTTCTTTCGCTGATGTGGAAGAAAACAGGTTTATACCTCATAACATACTTGCAATTCAAAAGCAATATGTTTGAGGTATCCTAATTGTTTTACATGCTGTAATGCCGGTGGTGTGAGCCAGCTGAAAGGCAATTAAACTAAAGCAAAAAAAAAAACCTGAATAAACTGGTATAATTGCAGCCAAAAAACGGCAACAGATGGGCCCTGAGGACTTGGGAAATAAATGAGGCTTGTGAAGTATTACAGCACATAATAGAGGTCACTGTTGAAGTCAGCGCTGAGCAGCATGTCATAATTTAAACCATTTTTCATTGGAAATCATATATTGCTTTCAATATAAGCATTGACACGTGAATGCATATTGAAGTTGGACCTAAATTGAGAGAAGATAATTATGGTAGCGTCTGACCCGTGTGTATTACAATATTTTGCGGATTATGACAATAAGGAGTCTGTAGAGTGTCTCAAATTGTAGTTCCTGTACAAGACTATTTTTATTGCCCTTTATCCAATTAAAGGTCTCCAAGGTCTTTATTAAGAAACAACAACAACAAAAACTAATGGGACTGAAAACCGTCTGCAGGAACCCAGCAAAGTGGTTATGTTTAAACCATGTGGCTTCACTGATGTCAAATCTGTTGCTAAAATGGGAAACAAACCAAATGTAGACAAAAGCAGTGGGACTACCCAGATTTGGTGGCCAGTAGAAAGCAGATGGTCGGTGAAGAGCCACTTCAGTGCTATGAGAGTTTATGTCTTCCTACAAAGCTGGCCTGATTGTATAAGATTGGACAAACAAACTGGCCTCATCCAAATCTAGTGGCTTTTTCTGCCCAAGTCTTACCATCGACAATTCTTTCAAGACAAAAGATATTCACTCAAACAGGATTTGAGCACACCATCAAATCAACAACAGGACTAAAGTGGTCGTGATCATATTGTTTTCAGCAAAACAAAGTCTGATTAAAGAGTTCTGGAACAATAACATACTACTGACACCAACAGTCCAATATTCACCCCAGTGTCTCGCTTCATATGTCCGAGTCTAAATATGCATAAAAGCAGTAATGATGGGTTGTCAGAACATGACACTAGCTTCAAGGAAAAGTTCTTGCCAGGTTCTATCATGGGTATTTAATAATATATTTTCATCAACTGTTGACCCATTCAATAAAAAGAGGCTGCTCGGTACATTTCACTGGAAACTGCATAACATTACTGGAATAAGTAATGCTGGCACCTCGTTCTGCAGCGTGCAATCTGATTCGCAATGCACAGCAGAGGAAGACAGCAAGCCAATGAGAGGAAAACAGATTGGCAAAAACAGTGAAGCTTTTGAAAATGTATTATGAAAGACTGTTATCAAAGAACATTTAATCATGGGCTGTATTTTAAAGAAAGAAGTGATGAGATTAAATAACCAGACGCGAAACAAGATTTCTGCACAGTTTATCAAACATAATTTATCTCCTACAGGGAGTTTCCTGACCACCCAGCAGGAGGATTTACACCGAGATATTAAATGTGTTAGCTACACCAGTATTTCTAGGAACTATCTGGTATATCAAAGGACTGATCATATTCTTGAAACAACAACTAATATGTTTGTAGAAGTTGCAGCTGCCTGGTGTCTGTGAATCAGGTGGTTGGAACATGTTGAAATCGAAACCTTTAGTGACTCCTCTTACCACCTTGAATCATGCTGGAATTGTTAAATTTTTTTTGCGGGAAGTCTGTATGAGAGGTTAAGAGCTCACACACCCACTGCAATGAAAGAGGACCCTAAATGATAAAGGAACACAAAACACAGATATCTAAAAACGCACGTCAGCCTAAGAAATCAAATAGGGTTCATTGCTGCGAGAACCTTTCCCAAAGCAGTAATATGACATTTTTTGCTTCTGTTGTCTTCCAGTTGGAATCACAGACTATCTAGGTTGACAATTTTGCATCATATGATATGATTTCTGTATGATGAAGTCATCACAGAGTTGGCTGACAGGTTTGCAGATCTACAATGAGGTCAAATACTTTGACTTTCACTTATTGGAGTTTTAGTTTAAGTTCAAGAACAAGACCATGCCTCATCCTGATTCATTTTACAGTCAGTCTATGCAGGCATATCTGACCCCTCAGTTGTCACAATCCTTCTAAAACTCTCTCCTCTCTGTCAATACAGAACAACAGGGAGATGATGAAGCCAAAAATCATGAAGACACGTCCCCACACTGTCACTTCCAGCGTTCCTGAGCATTGATAAGATAAGATAAGATAAGATATGCCTTTATTTATCTCACAGTGGAGAAATTCACATCGTTGATAGCAGCATTCAACAGAGGTACACATATACGAGACAGGAAAAAAATAAAAAGTAAAAAATGTACATATAAATATAAGAAATAGTGCAAACAAGGAGAGTAGTGCAAAACAGAATATGAAAAATGGGCTTCTGAACGGGGGGTATATAGAAAAGATATATGTATGTATATATATATTTATATATAAAAAGATAGGGATTAAGTACATAATAATAGTAGTAATAATAATAGTAATAACAATAACAATAATAATAATATAACAACAATAATAATAATAGTAATAATAATAATAATAATAATAATAAGCAGTGCAATTGGCCATTCACTCTTTCATTCTCTTCATTCACCCTTCACTCCATCCATAAGCCTCATCAAACTTTACCTGCTATTCAAATAAACCAATTTATATACATAAATGCTGTGGTCTTTGTCAGTGACAGAACTAATGGTTGAAATCTAGGCTGGGACCAAAAGTAAAGGCAATGACACTTTGGTCCAGATCGGCCCACCACAATCAATCACCCCACCTATATTCAGTTTCCTCATTATGTTTACCACTGAAGGTACAAAGTGACAAACACCTTTAAGAAGTGGCTTTCCAAAACTCAGATATCTACTGTGATGATTATTCTAAAACAAGCATCAGCATCCTGTGTGTGAGGAAGAGACATGATAAATCATTGACCAGATCAGTTCTGGGGTTTTTTTCTAGGTAAAAGTGTTGAATCATCTGTAAACTCGCCAAGTCAAAAGAATGCCTGAGATCCTTAAGAAAAACAAGTGATGGCATGCTGTGAATGTCAGAGAAAAAAGATGTGATAAATCACTGGTCAGATGATCAGTATTTCGCAGACAAAGTAGCGTTGTAAAGTCAAAAGGAAATGATTGATCAGAGGATCAGCGCTCTCCAGACAAAAAGTAGCACTTCATGAACTGCAAAGGCACATAAGCTGGCTCCCAAACCTGTTTCTTCCTCCAATAGAGGACTGTACACCCTGTAGCCTAATAAATAAATGCAGACACTGTAAGCCGACTCTGTTAATGTTGGTAATGGTTAGAAATATTGGCATACCAGAGTCACATTGAAAGATATTTGTAGCTCACTAGGGAAACATAAGAACGCTAGCTTTCTAGCCATTTGTGAGGCCAAGCAGGAGGAGGAGCAGTGAATCACCAAAATCTCGCAAACCTGACAACTCCACTTGGGGAGTCTCACCCCAGGGATTATGTTATATCAACCTGGACTATCAGTCTGGTGAAACACAGCGACACAAGTTTGATACCAGAAGTAAACGATGGCTACAAAACAAGTGTATTAACTCAGTGATTGGATGATGGATGGGAGTGCATGGAGAGAATATGTAATAAATACAAGTGGGATCAGTTGAAACTTTATTAAAACATAGCAAAAGATTTTACAGTATTTTAATTGTTTTAAATCATGCAATTCTTAAAAATGTAAGAAGTTTAAAATGTTTCTAGCAGTAAAAATGTATCAGAGAGATGGAAAAAGGAGGCAAAATCAGCAGCAGGAGGCAGCTTATTGCTTACGAGTGTGTTCCAGGAGTGCCACTACTTACCCACCACTTGTAAACTAACAATTAGCAATCAGTGCGAACAAGTGTATAATATTGTGTCCCTGTGCTCTTACCACTATAACCTGTGAAGGGAGCCACACTCAACTGACTAGCCTCAATCACCAACTGGCAACCAGCTTCGACTCAACGAAAACAAAAAAGGAATGGCTACAAAAACAACTGGATCAATCTAAAATACAAGGCAAGGCTACCGGAGTAAAGGCTAAAAAAGCAGAACTAAGGCAAAGCAGCAGCCAATAAAGACCTAATTAAAAACTTCAGTTAGCCAGCATCAGCTTCCAAAGTCAGACAGGAAATGTTCAAATCACAAGCCTCACCAAGCAGACACCAATACCACAGAGTAGACAGCAGACAAACAGAAACACCTCAGTCATTATGTACATGCAAACAACAATCTTTAAAACACCTTTTGATTGCATCGCCTATCTCAGCGTCACAGTGAGGGTCCCATGTGGCAACAGGAAGAGACAAAATGCAGCCATGATGCCACAGGTGCTTTAAATGCCCTCAGTTAGGGGGCTGGACCGTGGGAGGAGTCGACCCAACTGTGGGGGTGTGTTCAAGAGCTGACAGGTGGAAATGAATTCGCCCAAACACAAGTGTGTCAGCACAATATGTTGGGTAGCTACAGCAGCCCCTCGAGCCGGACGGCTTCACAAGTAGCGAGCTAACCAAACCGACGTAAAGCAAAGCGTGCAGAATTTGTTCCAATGTAATGTAATCAACATAACTTTGCAAACAGCAGCTACTTTGTTCGCCACTGGTGCTATTCTTTCTCGTTTCGTTTCTTTTTTTTTTTCTTCTCAGGGATCTTAAGGGGTCTAAATGGGTTCTCCAGAGTAGCATCATGCTAATTATCATCATCTCTTGTGACATACTGTTGAGTCGGGCAGCCAGCCCATTGTGAGCTCTGCTCTCCCTCTACTCTCTCCATCACCTCTCTCCCTCTCCCTGTCCTCCTCACTGCGCCCACCGCCTCCACCTCCATCGATGACAGGTGCTCAAGAAGGTCCTGCAGCAAGTTTGTTTGTCATTTTTGCACGTTTGGTCACATCAGCCTGAGGGGCCTGTCTCTTTCTGCAGATGAACTCTTTAATGAAGGCACTGAAGCCAGAAGAGTCAGCAGGGGTTTAAAGATGTGTTTCGGACAGTCTGGTGTAAATTAGGAGGGAAAAAACAATGGGTTGCTCTCTTTTACGGACCAGTCATACAAACAAAGAAAGAATGAATAAATAAATGCATTTTTAAAAAGTTGCATAGCATGTTGGTGCACTGCCAGGTGGCCAGTCCAGCCCTGAATCTTCACTGCAATAAAAAAAAAAAACATTTAAATTGGTGGAATTTACCAGCAGCTGTGCTTGCCAGAACTTCACTGTGAAAGTACAATGTACATTACAGTATGCATTTTTTGTTGTTTATTCAAAGTAAAATTACTGTGAAAAAAAATCTATATTATAAACCTGTTTGCAGTTATTTGTTTTCAAAATAACATCTAAAACCTATATCTCTTGACAGTGAACTA
>NW_007578561.1:213066-227715 GCF_000690725.1 Stegastes partitus | reverse complement strand
GCTCAAATTTACCGTAAATTATCGGCAGCTGTGGTTCACTGTAAAAATATACAATGCAACACATAAGTCTTTACGGTTGGTTGGTGTATGTTTTACAGCCAACATTTGCTTTTGGTAAATTACAAAATAGGTAACAAATAAATTTCAATGTAAACCAAGGTACCGACTGTCACTGACAAACTTTAAGAAACTGTTTTTTACATTTACACCTTTTCTATGAAAACCAAACTGTACTCATCCAGTTACTTGTCCATTCTACTGAAAGCAGTGTTGATACCCTGAAGAACAGCATGTGTCCATATTTAAGAAGGAATAAAAAACCTGAAAAAATATCCAGTTGCCCTGATTGATCAAGAGGAATTAATCTGAGTCCAGACTCGACCCGAGGGCGCTCAACATGGGATAAGCTCACACAGACAGGACACAGTACAAGAAACTGGGATTTAAAGCACTTGTTGTCCCCAGTTCTGTTTGAAGACTGACATGTTGTCCATCAGGTGTTTCATGATTCAAATGTGTGAGTTAGGTTGATGTAGTGCTTGAATATGATGCCTAAAGAAATAAACTCACACCCTTCTGTTGTTAAACTAGACCTTAATGAACTATACGTGTTTGCATGTCACATTTATAACGGAAAGAGTATCCGGGCCAAAGCTAAGTAGGTAACTGACACATTTCAGCAGTAAACCGTTTAATATTTACTTCACCTGTGTTGACTTGCAGTTAAAGTACAGGGATGCTTCCACTCAACCAATCACACGATCATCCCATTTGTTAGGAGACTAACCAGTAGCCGGTGGAATACATGATGATGAGGGAAAAAGTTTTACAATTCATGATGAATGAAATACAAATCAATAAATACTGAATAATATATGTAAATATCATAGCAAAAATGCATTTTTATAAATACCAAAGCACACATTAGTTCAATTTATGCATGAAAAGTACAATTGCCCCAAACTTTGTGGTTGACAGTGACCAGTTCTTGTACCATTAAACTCAGTCAGTGTTGTCGGGAACGTGTGGTGACTGTCTGATTGATTGGAGTGTCCACAAGGGTGACACAAATGTGAATGACAGCTTGGTGCTGAAAGGCATATCAGCTTTTACCCAGTGCCTGCTTTCTCTTTATGCAGTTCTGTCTGACAGTGTGCAAACAGGACATCCACACTTCTGCTCCCATAATGAATTTCTTTTGTGCTGAGTGCTTCTAGCCCGTCCTTCCTTTCTTTTCACCTTTTTTGAAAACATCAGAATTCACCTTAATTGTGGCATCTGGCTTGAGCTAAGGTCACCTCCAACTATACCTGCTACCTGCCATCCAGCCACAGCACAAGAAGTGCATCCTTATCATCATGATTATTCTAAAAACCAATACACAGCTGATGCCGTGACTTGCTGATAGAGCTTAACGTTAGTACAATGAGGCTGAATCAAAGTGGTGCAGTAATGTGACGTTTACTCTTTGCAGCAGCTCCTGACAGTTGAGTAGATTTGTTTTTACTGACTCACTGACCAATATCAGCTTGTAGTGTTCACAGAAATGTTCACAGAAATGTTAGCATTTTACAGACAACCACAACAAAGAAGATGCTGTTAATCCACACACAGCCAAGCAAAAAAAAAAAGTAGCTATAGCAAAAGGCTGATATTTGGAGGGGATGTTTGTGCGTCTGTAAAAAAGAAAAAAAAATCTCCATCTGAGAATTGTTGCACCTGTGAGACCACCGGACGAGTCACGTAGTCTTACTGCAGGTGATATGTCTTTTGCTTGGATAGTTATCACAGTTTTTTTTTAGATTTTCTATTTATTGTTCGTGATTTACTTTAATAATAAATGTACATTTTTTTCAGAACAAAGGCTGCAAATTCTTCTGGTGGGATCGGTCCCTCATCATCTTGTCACTTCTGGAGCTGTATCTCATTACTGTGTTCTACTGGAGTTCTCTTTTCAGTTTCTTTTCATTTTTGGTCCTGGAGTCATTGAAAGTTGGTGCTGACAGAAAACTTAGAAAACAACACAGCAGATCTGGTCTAGATTTTTCTAAAAGACACAAAATATTTTTTTAAGAGCATGTTTGGCTGCTGACAATATCTTAAAAAATATCAGTCAACAGGCCAACATGCACAAAGAGTAGAAAATAAGTCAATTGAATTAATTCAAATAAAGTCTGCAAAACAAATAAATCAAGTCAGATTCAATCAGAATCCTTCAAATAAAATCTGATTAAATCCAATCAAAAAAATACCAGATAATCAATTCAACAAAGGCCTTTCAAGGAAGAGGAAGAGCAGAGAGGGTGGGAGGGAGGAAAACATGGAGGAGGAAGAAGCAGAGGAACTTGGAGAGGAGACAGTGGCAGCGATGGAGGCGAAGAGCTGTGTGAGGGGAAGACCTGGGTTAGGAGTCATGGTTGGGGTTGTGAACCAGGACGGCTGTCCCAGTGTGGCGCTAATGACTCTGAAAACAGACACAAACCAGCATTTAAACTTCTGCTGCATGAACACACATCAAAGGTTTTATCATGAGGACTTGCATCATTAGTTTTGTATGATTACAATCCATCAAAACTGTCCCCTCTGATAAATACTGAATGAAAACAAGACAGCAAATGTTACACACTTCTGTCCCAAGTGGACTTTTAAGCAAAAATGCATTATATGACTTACTGACAGTCAAATATTAGTTTGTATTAATAGGCATAAAACATGAACGGATCTGGTCGTATTAAGCTCATGACTGAGGCAACTGCCAACATCTGTATCATCACAGAGACAACAAAGCCAACAAATGTCAAGTTCCTTCTCAAATTCATTTTCTGTGGACTTGAAAGCAGCACATAACTGAAGTGATTTATGTCACCCTGTATGATTTACTGTTCCCCTGAACACAACCCAGAACTTTGATTTAATATGGTGTCAGTGCATCTGTAAATTCTGAGAGTCCTCAAAGTCTCAGCGGTAAAATACACAATAAAGGCAGATTTTAAATCAATGAATCTTCTATCTTCCATGCTGAGAGACGTCTGGTCAGTGACCAAAGCCTGTCTTTCATTTTGTCTCATTTTCATAAAAAATAAATAAAAGATTGTAGTTTTCTGTTTTTATTACTTCATAGAAAAGTCAGTAAAATTATGGACATCATCTGTTAATGAACAACCCAACAGATGTTTTAGGCACCAACTTCAATAATGCTAAACTACATTTATTTGTCATTTTTAACAGAATCTTTACTAGTTTTACTTTTTTTTTCTGCTTTCTTAAATTACATACAAATTTAGAAAAAAATGGCAGTAGTTATCTATAATTATGTATGTGGCTATTTAAATAAAAGTTGATGCACATACTTTTAACACTTTTCCTCCAATCAGACAAATTAGCAATAGTCAGTGGCTCTGACCTTTGACCTCTTTGGTTTAAAAAGTCAAACATAAATGCTTTGCAGTGACTTTATCATTATTTAACATATCCAATATTTTTTAGGTTTTGTTTCTGTAGATGTAAAAGTAGGTTTTTGCTGAAGACGGTAACAATTACAGTTATGTACCAGATCTTGATGTAGGGTAATGCAATGTATTAACTACAGTAATACACTGTTTTTGTTTTTATGGTACATTGCTGTCACTATTTGACAGCTTCTTTGTTTTTTTTAAAGAGTTTTTACTACATTTTTCATAAATATTTTCACAGTGTAGGTATGTAAACTGAGTCCTAATTCAAAATCCTTCCATCCATTATCTATACACCGCTTAATCCTCACTAGGGTCACGGGGGGCTGGAGCCTATCCCAGCTGACTGAGGGCGAAGGTAGAAGACACCCTGGACAGGTCGCCAGTTCATCGTAGGGCTACACATAGAGGAAGCTGGAGAACCCTGAGAGAACCCACGCTGCACAGGGAGAACATGCAAACTCCACACAGAAAGATCCCAGGCATCCTAACCGAGCCACGAACTGGAGATCTTTAAGCTGTGAGGTGATGGTGCTACCCCCGAGCCACCATGCAGCCCGAACTCAAAATCCCAATGAAACAAAAAAAAAAAAAAAAAACACTTCAGGTAAAAATCCCCAAATTATCTAAACTTGCAAACTGTCTGAAGAACCTTTGAATGTTGAAATAATGCCCCAATAATTGTCTATGGATTGCAAGTTGCTTGTTTCACAGGGCATTACAGGCTTGTTCTACAAAACGTAAAGAGCAGATGTGCAAAAGATTGTGAAAACACCAGAAATCTCCAGAATGATTATGTTGAAAACCACCAGGGAAACAGAGATGTAATGGTGACTTTGACCTTTAGATGAGGATAAATGTCCTCAAAGGACAAGATCCTTTTTTTTGTAAATTCTTTGCCTCCAAGATAAATATAATAAATATAGATAAAAATGCTTGTCACAGTAAGAAGAGAAAGTTCATTTTTTAGTCATAATATCTGGTAAAATGCAACCTAAATTGTGTTTGTTGACGCAAGAGTGGTGGAAAGAGTTAGTTCATGTCAAGATTGTCTTCACCAACTAATTCTGCAAATAGATGAAAACAAAGTTCATAAATTAACACTGAATTCAAAGAAATACAGTGTGAACAGAATGAGTGAATAGAGAGAGGGAGGGTTCTCCATGAACATCATGTGAATGCAAAACAGTGTGCGATTAAACATGAGAAACATTAAATGATTAAATGTATGAGCAGCTGCCAATGCATAAAAAAAAATACCTGCTCGCACACCATATGTGGCATGTTCAAATGACATCTATAATCAGCAGTTCACTTTACATGTTTTCTTTGTCCTTCCCTGCTGCGTTTTCTTTTTTCCTGCGTGTTTTCATCAGGTGTGACAGATCACTGCCATCAAAGACAGAATAAGACTTGTCACAGATTGTGTTACTCAGTTGATGTAGAGCCACTGGGATTAGTGCAACGCATGAGCTCATTTCTCTTTCATCCTTCCCTCGTTCTGCCTACCTGTATGCATGCAGGCATTTCTGCTGGTGAGCACAAAACAGAAACAAAGAATACAAATCAGAATAATCAAGCCGAGAGCCCGTCTCAGAAGGTCGGAACAAAAAAACATTCTTTTTAAATCCTCTCAATCGCTGTTTATTTCCTCTGTTTCGTGTTATTTCTGTTTCTGAACAGTTGTTTTCCTTCATTTTCTCTCTCATTCTGCTCGCGATCTCTCTCTCTCTCGCTCTCTGGTCTTGTTGCCTTCCAATGATTATCGCCATCAAAGAAAAAATAACAGATTACACCCAGATGTAAGCACTCAGAGTTCAAGAGGCAGGGTGGATACACGTTAAAAGATTTTGACCAGATTTACTCCCAATTAGAGAAACAGAAATAACATAAATCCAAGCATATGTCATAGTTTCTCCTCAGAGGCTATGCTAATCCAAAAATGTAGCACCGAGGGTAACATTTGGTCTAATTAGTCAGGGAAGTCTTGCAGGCCAAGTTCATGCTTTGTCAGAGTTGAGGTAATATAAACAAATGGTTCATGAAGTAACTCTCCATTAAAAGTCACATTATGAACTAGTTTAATTGCGCAACTGCCAGCGCTGCCACAACAACCGTTACTCCAAAGTCTAATGAAGCAGCAGGAGGAGACAAGGTAGTGAAAAAGAATAAATGATTTTTATTAAAGGACGTTAAATATCACGACAACGTGATCCAAGCAGCCGCATGACTGTGTGAAATAGTACGAATGGGAAAACAAAAGTAAATGATGTCATGACAGCAGTAATGAGATAAATGAACAGGATAACCACATATGTGCACAGTATATATAAATGCAGAAAATACACAACAGGCCCAAGCGAGTGACTCAGTGAGCGGCTATAATATTTACAACAATAACGGCAACAGAGCAATGAGGTAAACAGTGTAACAATTAGAAGGAGATGAGTGAGAAAAGAGCAAAGATAAACATGACGGAACTCAAATGGAGGCTGTGAAGAGGAGAAGATAATGAGGAGAAAGAGAGATAAATATGTGTGAGGAGAAGGCGGATAATAGAAAGAACAACATTAGTTAAACAATAAAATCATTAACCCAGTAAAGTAGAGAAAGCCATGGCCGTACACTGCTGCCATCTGTCACCTCAGGAGATAAAAATGTGGTCAAACACATTTTTAAAAAAATAACACTGAGGTAACATTTCATCTTCTTCCAAACATCCATTGAATATTAGCATTTTTTGGAAACCCAACCACAAAAAGGAAAAAAAAAAAGCCAGAAAGCCTTGCCAGAGGTTTTATGAGGTGACATCAAAACAATTCCTCGTCTGCACTTACAAAAAGCAAAGACCATACCTGATTTATATGTGACTGCTAGTCTCTTCGAAGCGGTCTCCTTGTGCAGTGATACACTGCTCCCAGTGCTCCTGCCACGCTTGGAGTGCTCCCTGGAAGGCCCGTATTGTAGGAAGCAAACACCATCTGCGAATTGATCTCTCCACTGCACCAAAACAACAACCCTTCAACGGGGAAGAAGTTGCAGGGAGCCAAATCTGGTGAGTAGGACAGGTGTGGAGTGATAATTATGTCAGCGCTGCCAAAAAACTTGTTTTCAACAGGCTGTGAATGGTAGCCATGATGAAACACAAAAGTCATCAGAACAGTTTAACTAGTTTGAGTAGAATGTTCTCCCTCAGATTCTTTAGGACATAACAGCAGAACTCAGCATTGATTGTATGACCTAGTTCATCCCGAACATCCATCCATCCATTATCTATACACAGCTTAATCCTCACTAGGGTCATGGGGGACTGGAGTCTATCCAGCTGACTTAGGGCGAAGGCAGGAGACACCCTGGACAGGTAACCAGTCTATCACAGGGCTACACTTAGAGACAGACAACCAAGCACACTCACACCTACGGACAATTTAGAATCACCAATTAACCTCAACATGTTTTTGGACCTTGTGGGAACCCAGAGAGAACCCACGCTGCACAGGGAGAACATGCAAAAAGATCCCGGTGCCCCCACCAGGATGCAAACCGGCAACCTTCTAACTGCGAGGCAACAGTGCTACCAACTGCGCCACCTTGCAGCCATCCCGGACATGTTAATGGATATCCTTACAGACACGCTGCTGCTACTACTAGTCCATCATGAAATTGCAAATACACACCTGCAAGTGATCACAAGAATCTTTACTCATGAGAGGTATTGTTACAGGAACAGACGTTGAACTTTCCGTCACACCTCGTATACACACACATTTCTGCATTCTTTTGCCTTTCTGGACTTGGATCCATCCAGAAAAGTGTTTTTCTGCATGTTTAATTAACACTCTGCAGGAGACTTCTGCTGATGTGATCATTTGTCACTGGACTTTCAGAGCAGGTCTGGAACTTGTTAGAGCCAAACTAAAGGCAAACGTTTTCTGACCCCTACAATATAATTACCAACAGTGAGGACAAAAACAAGCGTAGACGTGTTGGTAGTTTTAAAATTTCTTCTCTTCTGTGGAAATCTAGAGACAGCCAGTAAACTGCTTTGTTAGCATAATACATTTAGTTGAGTACTAGTTTTGGCAAGTTGGCAACACTAAACATGGACAAGACAGTGTTTACAGTCGGCAGGTGTGTGTCACCTCTTGCACAGTGGGAGGTCGATGAAGCTCCGTAATGCCAAAGTGTGGGTTACCGAAAACTGTCGGTTCCTGGGCACTCGGTCATACCTACAGCACAGCTGAATGCAGGTTAGTTCATGTTGTCCCTCTGTATGTGTTACATCCTACATTCTCACATAATGAGAGAAGTGACACTTACTGTTTACTGCGGAACTTTAGACTTGGCAGCATGGGAAAACCTTATAAACTGCATCTAGGCCAAACTAAACCAACGTAATAAGAACCATTTTTGTGGTATTTAAGGTTTCAGTTTTAACATTATGACTTTTCCTAAGCAGTTTTATACGTTTTCCGTACGGTTAAGGCACCTAACATCAAGAAGCAGTTGATTTAGGGTTCGGAGTTTTGATTAGGAGGAACAAGTGAGGCGCCTGTTCTTCCATTTGCTCATGTTTGTGAATGATGCTGTATACATCAGACAGTATTCCTGATTCTCATGAAAATAATCAGGACAACAGTACAAGGCAGAATGTCCAATTTGACCAAATGGGCCTGCAGCTTGGCCACACAAGAAAGAGAGAGGAAAATGTCTCTGTAACAATAATCTAATAATCTTCAGTCACAGGTGCAAACAAGGAAGCAGCATTCAAGATCAAAAAGCAGTGACTATGGAAACGACAACAAACACACCAAGACGTGTGTGGGTGCTTTTATGTGCATGTTATCAGTATCTGTGCAGGTTTCTTTGTCTCCATCACTCTGTCACATGTGTCTGCCTGGGTTATCAGTGTGTGTGCATGATGCCTGCAAAGCTGTTTGCTTTTAAAAATCATGCACATTAGCAGCTGTTCAACAATGTTCAATTATCCAACATTCACACTGTTGTGACTTTTTTTTCCTCCGAGTATCTAACAAAACTATTTACAACCTTTAGAAGTGTCAATTCAGAGCACAACTGGGAGAACAACAAAGTGCGTCAATGGCCTAATTTTCCAGAATATTTTGTAAGTTGAGTTTTTAACTTTTTTGTCACTTCAGCTTCATCTTGCAGTTCTACCAAAACTTCTGAATGGAGTCAGAGTTGGTATCTATTTTAAGGCATTTATGTCCACAGGCTTGAAACTTGTATCTTGTACCGCAAATGACTTATTTATCAAAACCAGACAGTCTCTGGTGGCTTGTCTCTTCTGTTTAGGAGCACTGTCTAAAGATATGTACAGAGAAGAAAAGAAACAAACAAGAACACTTTTAGTTCCTTAGCTTTGGATGCCTGAAATAACTTAAATTAGCAACACTATTATTAATATCATAAAGTCATAGTGCTCCTCTGCGTAGATATTCTTTGTGTTTCTTTCTCTCACCTTATGTGCTTAAACTGCCGTGTAAAGTCTCAACTCAACCAGCTGGAGGCACAGATCTAACCTTTCCCTCAGCACAAGTTTCCCTGTAGCCACCTTTGGAGCATTTGTGCGTTGTTGCCCTTTTTTTGTCCTTCGCATCCACAATATGTGTTTGTGTTTTCGCAGATGCATGCTACTGATCTCAGGGGTCACTACACTTTGCCATCAGAGAGGAAGGATGTTTTCTCTCTCGTTGCTTGGCAACTATCACAGCAGTGATGCCCTGTGTTGGGCACAGACAGGCGGCCTATTGTGAGAGGTGTAGCATTAAGGAAGCTGATCTCTGAGAAAATAAGGATTATATCAGACAAGAGATTTTCATCTCACCACTGGGAATGGTCTCAGACAGATTAGAAAAAAGGGAACAAGTCTTTGTTGACTTTGCATTTCGAAACGGGTACGAAAGGCAGAAGCATTGTGTGTGTGTGTTTGTTTGTGTACGCAATTGTGTAAAGTTGAGGAGCAGAGGTGGAAAAAAAGATATCATGGTCATGCAGCATCGTATCATTCACGAGTTTCCTGATGTTCTCCGAGTCCCAGTACAAAGGAGGCTTTCATATGCAGCAGATAAGTAGTAAACAAACACAACCTGGGAATGAGAGTGGGATCCTTCCATGATGCTGAGATTATTATGAATGGCCATTAACTAACTGTGCAGACGTCTGAACACTACATCTGAACATCTGACACCGTCGTACATCTCGTTCCAAAATCACAGGTACATATGAACCAACACTTCACCTCAAAACCAAGAATGTAGAAATGACATGACACATAAGATGAAAAAAAGTTTAACCATCTGAACCACACACCGTCTCTGGGTGTTTTATTTGCTCCCGTTGTTATTCACTGTGTGCTCTTTTTTCACTACAATGTAAAATCCAACATCTCTATGGAAACAACACAACCATGACGAGATGTAAAAAGTCTTTTTTGCAGTATGAAGTTGCCACAAATCACAAAAACAAAATGTGAAGTCCAACATTTTTCAAAGTGTGTGCAGGTGTTGCTGGTACTGGAATATAACGGTGGCTCTACATATGGTAGATATTTTACCACTTACATTTGTAATTTGTTTCCATCATATGAATGATGGTTAAACCTGAATCCTTCTTGACTTCACTGTTGCTTGTGGAGTGCAAAATTTTAGTTTTTTACAGAATCTGGTTTGTGCAAACAGATCATTTTTAAAGCAATATAATTATCTTAGGCTCAGATTTGGTTATTCTTCCTGATGGAACTGCACATCACACGTGGTTAGTTCAATGACCGTGGGAAGTTGATAATCTGACCATTTTTTCAGTTTTTTACAGTTTCTGGCTCTGATAAATGGTGTCATCTTGGCCTTTTTTTGATAAAAAAAAAAAAAGAAAAATGTAACATGCCTTTCAAACCCACTGGCTGGTTTTGGGGTTCATAAGGTTAATATGGTGCGACCCCCTCCACTCCTCTAGGAAGGCTTTCCACAAAATTTGTGAACCTGACTGCAGGGATTTGCTCTCAGTCAAGCATGAGAACATCAGCGAGATCGGGCCCTGATGCCGAGCAATAAGGCCTGGCTCCCCGTTGACTTCCCAATTCATCCAAATGGAACTGAATGGGTTGAGGTCAGGGCTCTGCAGAGACCAGTTCTACCACAACAAACAGGAAAAACGTTCTCTTTATTTCTTACCGCACTGTGTTCCAAAAGACATTATAATTGCAGGAAAAGGAATTGTTGATACAAAGTAGTAGGAATTCAGCTTATATCTACCTAAAGAATAGTCGGAATTTCCAAACAATGAAAGACATATATTATTAGGACTTGATGTCAGAGTTTTTAAGAACAAAAAACATGTGGAAAAGGCTTTTTCCACGCAGTACTACAGTGTAGCTGCTCCTATACCAGGCCCTGGTGCTTGTACTATCACATCCCAAAATATCACCAATATTTTATTTTTAAAAGTCCAATATTAACTTCTGTACATTACTACCACCATTTTCACATCTTAATATATCACACATTTCATCACTGTGGGGTGTGAGTTCCTACAAAACACCCTCACGGTCGAATATAAAAGAGGGGTTTTAATAAAATGAAGGAAGGAAGCAAGTCATTGAGCTTCATAAAACTCTTTTCATGAAGGTGAGAAAATGAGGATGTAGCCAACACATCAGGCTGCAGGGTTGCACCTTTTAATAAAGCAGCGAAAGGGAATAAGGTTGTGTGTCTGTTGTAACCTTTCTTTAAAGAAATTACTTCACTTAGAGAGGACTTGTGTTGCCACATTTCCAGCAGCCTGAAATAAATTGTGTTTCTTTTAATATAAAGAGTCTTTAGCGAATGGGGCCCACACACACACACACACACACACACACACACACACACACACACACACAGCAAACATTTACATCTACAATTTGCTGAGGAAGTTGTCATTGGAGAGAAATTCCACCTGATTCGACCTTTAATAATGTGATTCTGTTTGCACAAAGATCAATGTTACATCGTTTGTTTACAGTCAGATTAATCAGACAGGAAGTTTGAAAGATGGGGCATCAACCAAATAACTCTCTGATTCATTCTAGCAGTTATTTTAACTCACATACTGTTTTCCTGCAGCTTCCTGTCCCCCGGCTCGGTCCAGATTTCCTTTACATCCTTCTGACTGTATTTGTGGTTCCGTAATTCGGATGCAATGTAAACCGATACAGTGACTTAAACAGCAGCAACAGTTATTCAGCTTGTCAAGCAGTTCCTCTGTCACCAGAGAGCAGAGAAAAAAGTTTTATTAAAACAAGCTTTACCAGTTCAGTCCTGAGCGACGGAGCATGTTGAAGCATTAACGGGAGGCAGCTCACTGGTTCTAAATTAGCCCATAAAAACAAAGTATAACAGAAACCTGAATCTAATATAAAGAGGAGAATGCTGAAATACATACAGGCCGAGGGAGCCTGTAAATCAACTGATTAGGCCTGTGCAGGAATGGTAAACAGTATAAAAATTAATGGTTCTCTGCATGGGCTCGTGTGTGACTTCACCTACATTCATATACTTTCATGTGCGAACTCGCAAGTGTGCATGTGTAGAGAGTAATAGGCAGTAAGTCATACTTGCAGTAATTTTGTGGAATTCCTGTGGACCTGTAGCCACGCTCACAGCCAATAAATACAGCCTGTTAAGCCCGGCTGATAACTTCGACCCAGGACTCTGATTTACAGGTGTACAAGGTGACTCTGGGCCTCGGCTGTGACTTTTGTGTTAGTGAGGAAAAATGACAAAACAAGATCAAAAAAAGAAGTTAAAAAGTTATTTACTGCTGACATAGTCAGTGAGGTTACGTACACTAATCCGTCACAACATGAAAACCAAAGACAGGTGAAGGGAATAACATTGTGAACCTTGTTACAGTGCAATGTTCTTCTGGGAAACCCTGCATGCTGACATTCATGTGGATGTTACTTTGGTGCGTATCAACAAGGCAGCGGCAGCTTTAGCTGGACAATGCATCAAACTGCACTGCAAAGACTGCTCAGGAACAAAAACAAAGAGCACAAGAAGTTGACCCAGCCTCCAAACTCAACAGATCTCAATCCAGCATCCGCAGAATGTGCCAGAACATACTGATCCACGGAGGCCCGACCCCTCAACCCACAAGACTCAACAGATCCAATGCCCACAAGTGGTTTCAATGCTGTGGCTAATCAGTGTATACCAGTGGTGTTAATGTGCAGCTCGCCTGGTCACCAGTGATTAGCTGTAAATGAACATCTGGTTCGGACCTGAAGTTAAATAGGTCTTAAATTCAACTGTGTCTTTTAAAGGAAGTGAACGTATTACATTCTTCTTTTTCCTTGTCTTCATATGATTGAGAAGAGGTTGAGAGCACAAATACAGTTAAAGAAAAAAAAAAAAAGTGAAAGCTTTTGCTGTGGAAACCATAACAGAGAATAACATGCTTTCAAGGATAAAATGATGACATATACCAGCCCCATTGCAGAAATGTTTTAATTAATAAAAAGGATGGAAGCTGTTGGATAATGACATCCTGTGAATGTGACAGAGGGGAGTGTCTTCAGTTTCTCAACCACAAATTGTGCTGAAGAGGTCTTAGTGTGCAGACAGACAGTGGCAGGAAAAAAAAAAAACTGGGGAGACTAAGAGTGATTAAAACAGAAATGGAAAGCAGATTGCAAAAGAGAAAAATAAAAGACAGATTTTAAAACTTTCCAGAAAGCATAAAAAGCAAAATGTGTCTAAAAATGTATGCAAATTAAGCATATTGGTCCAATTACATCCTTGAGGCTACAAAAAAATATAATTGACAGCAGAAAAACAATAAAAGAATCAACAAGTTTGGACTTACAGTGTTGCATAGCTAGAAAACCAAAAGTTGTAACAAAGTTCAACACCTTTAAGAGTGCAGAGGGAGTGAGGCAAAGTGAGATATATGGACTGAGTGTGAAAGTTGGGGGGGCCCAGAACATGAGCTCATGACTGCAGCAATAGTGTAACATTAGTGTTAAGTGCTCGTAAAAGCTCTTTGCGCTGCATTACCTCAGAGTGCGGGGAGCGAGAAACGGGCTTAATAATATAGCTGTTATGAAAACTTTAATTTAACGTTAACTGGACGTCTCAGAACAAAGCGGAGGGAAACGTAGAAAACAACACGTCAGAAAGCCACCAGTGCCACCCACACTCACACACAGACTATTTACAGCAGCACCGACAATACTAAATACTACTAGCTGCAGTTCCAGTGGCCCACACGTGCATGACTGCCATCCAAAATACTCAACCGTATATGCAGCCTGAGCTTCTCCTCATCCTCTACATGTTGTATTTGGCTGCCCCCAGACGATCATAAATATGGCAAAGCCACTCTGAGTTGGTTTAAAAGGAGTTAAAGGCTAAACGCTCGCCAGAAACTTTGTCTCACAGCTTCTTTTTTCCCTTATGATGAACAGGGTTTGCAAGAATTTCAAAATATTTAGAAATGTGAATGAAAGCTATATTATAAAGCCTTACCTGTGGGTGGCACAGGTGTTGGCAGCAGTTGTTCCATCCTGAGTTGGCCAGTGGGGTTCTTATATGTAGATGTTCTGCCCATTACTATGTGGGTTTTCTGCTCTGGCTTCCTCTTGTGGAGTTTATGCAGGTTAGTTTGAGATTAAATTGCCCAAAGGTTCCAGTCCAGGGTTTACCAAACCTCTGGCGATCCGCATGCCAGACTTAAAAACGGTATATTTTGGGTTATCAATGAAAGCATTAAAAATGTGTCGTCTATTGCAACAGGTAAATCAACACATTGTATTTGAAATGCATACAGAGAACAACGTGAACTATTTTCATTTAGCAGCCACCAAAAACTATCTAAAGAACAAATATCTAAGAACAGCTCATTAAGTCATCTTCATGAGCGAATCCCACACACTTCTATTACAATCATTCAATCATCCTACATCGGATGTCATCACTGGGCATGCTGTTCTTCTATACAGATGTTCTGCCCATTACTATGTGGACTTTCTGCTCTGGCTTCCTCTTTTTGCAGGTTAGAACCCAAAGGTTCCAGTCCAGGGTTTACCAAACCTCTAGCGATCCACACGCCAGGCATAAAAACGATATATTTTGGGTTATCAATGAAAGCATTAAAACTGTCTTGCATGTAAAGACAGTCATTAGAAAATAAACCA
>NW_007578561.1:204350-213016 GCF_000690725.1 Stegastes partitus | reverse complement strand
TGAGGATTAAGCGGTGTATAGAAAATGGATGGATGGATATCTAAGAACAGCCCATTAAGTCATCTTCATGAGGGAATCTCATACACTTCTATTACAATCTACTTTCATCCTGCATCGGATGTCATCACTGGGCATGCTGTTCTTCTATACAGATGTTCTGCCCATTACTATGTGGATTTTCTGCTCTGGCTTCCTCTTGTGAAGTTTGTGCAGGTTAGAACCCAAAGGTTCCAGTCCAGGGTTTACCAAACCTCTAGCGATCCACACGGCAGACATAAAAACGGTACATTTTGGGTTATCAATGAAAGCATTAAAAATGTCTTGCATGTAAAGACAGTCATTAGAAAATAAACCAACTGTAATCTATTGCAACATAAATTGTATATGAAATGCATACAACACAGTGAACAATTTTCATTTTGCAGCCACAAAAAACTTCATGAATGAAATATCAAAGAACAGCTCATTAAGTCATCGTCATTAGGGAATCCCACACACTTCTATTACAATCTACTTTCATCCTTCATCTGATGTCATCACTGGGCATGCTGTGGCCAGCGCTGACCCTGAATCTGTTCTCAGGTCAAATTACAGTCAGTCACAGTCATTTAGGCAACGTCCTGTTGTATTCTACTCTGTACCATTCTGTGCTTTTACAGCTGGCTCCATTACATTACACTTTTTATTTTCCCAGTCTGGGGGCTAAATATCTCCATTTAGCTTAACAGGCCCCCCTCGGTCGCTTGGCCCAGTGTGTGTGTGTGTGTGTGTGTGTGTGAGTGTGTGTTGCAGTCTACAGGGGTCAGGCTACCTGGTATCCAGATGTGGAAATAGAGGTTCTGCTTGAAAAACAGCCATTGTTTCCAACAAACTGGTCACCTTTCGTGAAGCAGACATTTCCGCTAATGTTGCCGTTATTGTCGGTGTATTGTTGCAAATGACAGGTGATAACTGTGAATCAATAGGATTGACGTTTCCAGTACACCAGCATCAGTAGCACCACAAGGAGTTGAAATATAAATGACCATGAAAGTACATCAGCAATAACCGTCTGAGTAGTAATGGTGGTAATAAAGGTAGGAGAAAGATTTTAATACAGCAGCATAGGAAAAAGTATATTAGATGAGTAATTATAAATACATTTGTTATTCTAAAGGCATAATCTTACCTTTTTATAAGTGCATATTTCATAAACGGCCTATAAAAAATGGAACTGCCATGTATCCTGCAGTAATGGTCTTATTAAAAAGGAGTTGTTATGCAGGATTTCCATATATCAAGCGAGTAACTTAACACCACCTGAAAATCCTAATCAATAATTTAACTTCTCATCTTGCTGCAGCTATGTACAACCCATTCTCATTACTAGGATTCAGTTATTCCCATTTTGTCAAAACCGCTGGCATATGGGACAAACGCACAAGGTGTTCAGGGGCGTTGGTGCCCCCCACCCCAGAATCTGACACAAATAGATGTGTAGTGGTTTTCTACTACAAAAAAAAGTTTCATAAGGAGGTTGGAGGCAGTGAAAGAGGAGACCTACATTCATGTCCCAAATCAGACCTCTACGTTTCTCTTTTGTTTCATTTTGTAACTCGAGTCTTGTTTTCATTCAGTGTGTGGTTCAGCTTAGGCACAGAAACTACTTGGTTAGAAGAAGGTCATGGTTTGAGTTCAAATGCATCCTTTCACCTTTTGAACTTCTCACCATCTGACAAGTAGCAAAAGTAACAGCAATGAATCCATACATGGCGTCTATTGCTGACAGTCTCACTTTTTATAGGTCTTTCGGGCAACCCTGCGCATTGAAAAACGATGCTAAAGGGAACTCAGTGCTTTCAAATGTGACGCCAAGAGGTCCTGACAAAAGCTGAGTTTGGAGGGAGGTCAGGATGGAAATGCAGGTGTACTCCTGGATCCTCACTGCTGGTTTAAGGGAAACAGTTTATATTTGTAACCACAGCAGATCATAGCCGTCACCTGAAGGGGATACTATGAAGCAGGTTTGACATTGCCAGGCTTTCTTTGTGTAAGCCAGCTTGACAAAAGCTAAAGCCCCAGTTAGAGACGTGTATCACGACGGTGGTTATCAACCTTCTCTGTCAACTCAGGCTTTCTGCTTCAAACTCTGTGCGCGTTCACATAAAAAGTAAAGGATCACATGACTCTTCTTCTGCACAAAATGAAACGATCGTGTGCGGCTGCTTCAGTTAATGGAGAACAATGAGGAATACAAAAAAATTATGACAGCAAAAAGCGCTGCGTCTGCAAATGGTGCAAGACAGGAATGCTGGTAGAAAACTATTGAACGTGTTCATAGATAATATTTTACTGATTGACGCAGCTGCTTATTTCCAACAGACAGCCGAACGATAAAGTTAAACTTAATATATTTAAACATAATCTTGTATTGAAGTGCATTTAGGTCTGACACTGTCCCATAATGCAGGATGTCACTTTAACTTTTGGCCAAATCAAAGTGAAATTAATGTTACTGATTGAATATTCTCTGTAATGAATACCAGCAGAATAATCCATGTTCTGTGTTGTATCAGCTGCAGTACCAGCAGTGTAAACGGACTTGACAGCAAATCAGAGCCAAACATAAAAACATATTTATGGGATTTCTGCATCACCAACTAAATACGTGTCTGGTTTCCATAGCAACATGATATTTACAGTGTGCGATGCTGTAACTGCACGGCTTCATTCAGTGATATTCGTAACGCACAGCTCAGCATGTTTGCAGATGAAACACATTCCCTCAGCTGAGAGTTTGTATCACTCATACATAATAGTAAGGAAACGATTCGGTCAAAGGGAGACACTCTTTCCAGCCGACTTAAATCCAAAACTCTGAACACAACCTGCTCCTGACTAGGTTAGCTCCACAGCATCAGTTTCCATGGAGATCTAACCAGGTAAAAAGAGAGCTGCCTTCGTGACACTGGAAACTCTGACTTTAGGCTCAACATACCTCGATAACCCACGAATCTGACTTCGTAGTACAGCCCTCCTGTGCTACTGGTGTTTAGAGCTGAAACAGAACCGAAGCATTCACTTTCAGAGAGCAGCAAAGTGCCACCGGTAGGCAGGTGTTAAGTATGTTGTGATTTTACTGTTTATGTTTTCATTAATTAAAAAAAAAGAAAACTTTAACATTTTTGCAAGTTGAGTACAAAGAAATAAGAAAGAAAACTTGCTGCTTTGGGGATCATCTCTAAATTTAGGTTGGGATTAAGTTGGCAAGAAGTGCTCCCTGTGAAAGGCAACATTAGCAGTAACTGCGACGCATCAAATATGAGACTCCAGTGCTGAACACAGCAGACCAAGTGTACGAACAAAATAAAAACGGGGAACAGATGATGAGGGTAGCTGAGCAGGCTGTACCTCCCATGGGAGACAACTACTGGACAGGTGGGGAATTACACATTACGCAACTAAATACGATACAGAACTCGATTACGGGACTTGAACAGGTCGAGACAAATAACATTAGCTAGGCAAGGACAGACACAGACAGATAACAAGAGCAGAACACAGCAGGGACCTCAGTGTGGCCGTCAATGGTCCAGTGTTGAGTAGTGGTCTGGATCTGGCTTTTATTGCAGATGGTGATGAGTTGCAGGTGGACCGCTCCCCGCCACAGGTGTGTTCACTCTGGTGATTATCCAATAGGCTGCACCTGCCAGCATACCACGCTCACCTGAGGAAAAAAAGCAAAGACTGTGGCCGAAATCACTCCCTATGCCCTACTCCCTACTCCCTATATAGTGATCACTACATAGTGCACTATATAGTGATCACTATATAGGGAGTTGTTCAGCAAAGTAACATTTCGGACACTACGCAAGTCTCAGCGCTATTAAATACGTCACTGCTGTCGCTCACTTAAGCCGTATCAGATCGACGCCGGCTATTGTAGTGAGCCGACTGGCATTTCTGTAATAAATCCATATACCTGCGTATTTTCCAAAAGTAATACATGAAAATATATTTTTTACAAACCCTGGCTGTGTCACTCCCTATGCCCTACATAGTGCACTATATAGTGATCACTATATAGGGAGTAGGGAGTGAGTGGGTGATTTCGGACGCAGCCCCTTTGTGTTGAAAAACATGACTCTGCTTCCATTAAAAAACTTTCGCGCTCCCGTCCGTCTGCCATTCTCCTTCCACGCAATGCATGATGGTCCATATCTCTCGGTTAGTGACCATGGGCTGTACACTACTTTTCAAGGTGCATTGTGGGACCTTAAGTGTCCCACAATGCACCTTAAGTGTTCCTGGATTCATCCTTCACATGAATTACTGTTAAAACTTTTGTTCTACGCAAGTCATGTTACTTTAATAATCAATTAAGTGAAATATGAGCAATATTACCTATATATTCTAGTACTTTCAGTGATTAAAAATAGTTATTATCTTCATGTCAACAAATGATGTTAAATTAATTCTACACAATTTATAGACAAATTTGGATTTTGAGCAGAATTGAGTCTCCATAGCTGTGCTTGTCCCTCACTTGTAATCTTTCCAGTGTAGGTAATACTAGATATGCAGGAGTCTCATGGTTTGGGCACTTTCATCCAGAAATCTCTCCAGAAACTGTGGAAAATATTGTAATTCAAATCAGCTTTTTTTTTTTTTTTTTAACCTGGTGACGTTGGGGGAAAAACAGAGGATGCAAAAGCTACAAACCTTTGCTCAGTGAAATATATATTTGGCAGCATGTTTTCATGTCTCATGGCGTCCTGCGCTTCACGTTGACCAGGGATCACTAAATCTGAACGACCTGACCACAGATGGTGAGTCATCTCCCCACACATCTCCTGCTAGTCTGATATGTTTACTGGCCCAAATTCCACATTTACACAATCATATGAGGTCAGATTTTTGTATTACATGTTGCAAACGTTGTGATTACAAAACTAATATCATTGTTTAAAGAATGAAATGACTTACCTAAATGTTATCCCACACAACACTTGGTCCAGACTGTGGGGGTCACTCAAGAAGCTGTGTCTACGTTTGTTTTTCTTAACGTCTATCTTATGTCGGAGCCAAGTTCAGACAAGTGCTTTCTGGCTCGGAGTGACTTCTACATTTAGACAGAATAATTTAGTCTGTAGGAGTTCAACAGTTACAACAAGAGATTTAAGTGTTTTCAGTCCACAGTACTGGGAGAGGCGGTGAGTTAATCTATTACAACACGTTATTGCCTATATTAGGTCGTATATTTTAAACATATATTCCCAGAAAAAAAAAAGAAAACTACATAATAAACAGAGTTTGGTAGAGACCAGGTCTTAAATCTGAGGTAAAGTGATGCTTTTCAAATGCAGGTATTGACAAACCTAATTCCAGCCCAGCCTCATTTGTATTTCTGTGTTTTTTGGTTTAAGCTTTTATAGTTTGCATCTTTTAGTTGCCCCTATCTGATAAAACTGAAAAACGAAAACAAATAAATTAGATATTCTCTGTGAGAGTCGTTCAGTTTATGGATCTGTAGTGTGGAGGATGTCATAAAATTCTCCTGGAAAGAAGACAAAAGTTTGTAAATAGGTCAGGTTTTATGGGACCACAACAGACCATGAAGCTGCCAAGGTGAGAAGAAATTTACACTCAAATCCATTTGTGAGGGATCGTTCCCAGAGTAAAATCTACTAGTAAATAATGAAACAGACAAGTCTTTAGATTGCACACTTAGTCATATCTGGTGGTGCTTCCGGGGGAGAAGACTGATGCCATGCTCATGGGGCTCAGTGGGTTTGATGGGATCCATTTGTAAAGTGGATTACATGCCCCCTTCTCTTTGTAGCTGTTTTTCCAATTTATACTCTTGCAGTCCTGAGTTTGTTGTCTAAATAGTCCAGGAAATGCAGGAAGTCCCACAAGAGAAAACTGCAAAAACATATTTTGAGAAATAGGAAGTGAATCCAAAGTCTGCCAAAACTCTCTCTCTCTCTCTCTCTCTCTCTCTCTCTCTCTCTCTCTCTCTCTCTCTCTTTGCAGCCGTTTTCCATTATCAGTGCCCAAACCAGCTTGTTAAAAAGAGTGAAACTCAAACCACAGTTTTGAAAATTACAGAATTCCTTTATAAATGCCCAACCCTCCCACCGGCTGCACTGGGTTCAGGCTTGAGGTGAGACCGCCATACTACAAAGTACACACACACAACACGTATCTATAAACAGTCAGAGGTACATGTACATGAATACGTATTGTTCACTATGTGTGCACTCACCTACAGAGGCTTCAGCACATGCACATAATTACGCTAAGAAAATCCCATCTCACACACATAGGCCAAATACACAAATAATAGCTTACACAAACACACACAAGTGCACAGTAATAGCCTTGTGGCTGCATCACCCTCTTTCCTTTCCTTCTTTCAATCTTTAACCAGAGCCATTTCCTACAACAGCTGAGGCTGCTGCATAGCAACTGGTCAGACCGCCCTAGCAACAACAGCATTGTCACTCATTTGACCTCTGTATGACAGCAAAGTCAAAATCTACCTTTTTTTTTTTTATTTTACTTTTTTTTTGAAAGTTCTAAAACTCTCTATATGCTTTGCAGCACTTCTTATCATGTTGTGATCTGAAGCTGTTTTACGCAGAAAAAGTTACCGGTAGAGCTTTAAAGGGACGTTCAAGACTTACGGTAAATAGTTTTTCTACGTGGGAAAAATGATAATTACATCCAAAAGGTGATTTTTCCAATAGCACACCTGACTAGTAGATTGCTTTTCCAAATCTTGGAATCGGAAGTTATATTAGTGCAGGTATGGTGACAGTGAATCAATTACGCTTTCCTGTTTCTCAGCAGCTGCTGTTTAATTTCCCTTGTGTGCCTGCTTGTGTGCCCTTCTATCACCAAACCCTCTCCAACCTGGCTAATAAATTGTAATTATTCTCAGCTGCTCCTACATGTAAAAGTGGTAAATTGCTTAAATGAAAAAGCATTCACTCGCAATCAACTTAGGCAAAAAAAAAAAAGAATAAAACATGGAGGTGGACAACCATCGTCTCCACATTGAGTTTAAGTTTTGCAGCTGATGCGGAGACAAAGCATGTGATGCTGGACTAAGCAGTAAGAATGGAATAACACCAAACCACAAGTGTTTCACACATACACGCAGTTCAGCTTTGCTCTCTATGAGTAATTCTATGTTTTGCTTCGGAGGGAAATTGGTGCACTTTGGCCATAATTGTTTCAAAACTGCTAGCTAATTATGACCTTTTGAAAACAAAGTGTACAGATTGAATGTGACATTTTGCTGCGCCTGCAGAATATAAACGCCCTCTTGCACTGGCTGAAGCCCAGTAAAACCTAATAATGAAAACAACCATGTCCTAACTAGTGCTTCAACTGAACTGGAAGACTATATTCGCTGACCTACCGAATAAAATACTGCTTGCAGTTTGGTACGATCCCGCTCACTCGCAGTTTCATTTCAGATTGTCTGCGTTGCTATGGCTGGTTAAAATACAATCAACATGCAGCTTAAATTTGCTCTGCTTCAACATAAAGATATAGAGTAATAATCAGCAGAGATGAATTCAAAATCAAGTTACTGATTTTCTACATTCTGAGAACTCAAGTAATTCCTCTTACATGTTTTTTTTAAAACCAGTTTTGTCAACTTTTAAGTGCTTCTCACTTACAAATGTTTTCTTATACACTGAATACATCTCTTTTACTGTCTACCACTGCAACACACAGCAACTTTACGTCAATTTGTAAAATGTTATCATTTGTACAAAGTCATAATTATCTTCACAAATCTTAACAGAGAGGACTGGATGTATATACATCACAAACACTACAGCAAGATGCCAGTGCAGTTTCTGAAGAATTAAGCAATTCTCAATGCTGAAATTAAATTACAGTTCCAATATAAACACATCACCCTCTCACAACAAACAACATCCATACCAGTTTAACATGACAGATTTCCAGATGCTCCATAAGAGGTGCTTCACTCATTGTCAGTACAAGCCAGAATGTTCGTACATAATCTGCTGCTAACGGTGTATGTTTGATAAAAGTTGAGTTATGGTCATGATCATCACTTCTCAAACAAAGTGGCTGCCACCATCACTGCTGGTTGAACATTTCTGTTGGCCTCTCTGATCAGAGAAAACAAATGGATTTTAACCAGTGACCTTTTTTTTCAAGACAGAGAACAGTAGTTGTATATGAGTGTGTGGTAACATACTATTTTCAGTCAACCGCACACATTTAGTGTGTGTTTTACACCTGCATCGGCTCAGAACTGGAGAATTACAGGCACCAAGTCCGCAAATATACAGTCAGACGTACAGAGGTGAATAAATCACGGAGTCAAAGATTGGTAGCTTGACAGAAAACACACACACACAGTAGTCTGTACCAGAAATAGTTCCAGCCTACTGCCTGTCACAGTGCATGGCTTTCAATGGAGCAAACGTAGCCACATTCCCACCATCTGTCATGAAGATTTGAAAAGAAAAGCAGGTTGTTACAGTTATAGCTGTGTTTAAAACATAAAAGACATAAAAGTGTGCGGGTGTGTGTCCGTGCATGTAAGTCACTGCTGCCTTGATGTAATCCTCTGCTACCATCTGCTGGTGCAAACACTCAACTGTGTATGAAGCTTTTCATGCTAATGTGAAGGT
>NW_007578561.1:182116-203576 GCF_000690725.1 Stegastes partitus | reverse complement strand
CTTTGACCTTTTCTTTCTAAAAGATATTATGTGTGTGATAGATAGAGAGATAGATAGATAGATAGATAGATAGATAGATAGATAGATAGATCATCAGCTCAAAAAAGATTTTTTTTTTGCTATGTTTGACCCTTGCTGCATTTCTTTCATTGGTAAAGTATGCTTTATTTTCCTCTCGTTCTCTCTAAGTTGTTTCCTACTTTTCGTCTCTCTGCTGTTTGTATACACAGCCTGCAGTTCATCCAAATAGTGTCTGATTCTTTGTTTTCTAATTAGTTTGAGGACCATCGTAAAGTTGAAAATCTGGCAATTCTTTATGTTTTCATAGTTTCTCACTTTGATAAATGGTGTATTTATGGTGACTCTTTTAATGCTTAAAAAAAACCTTCAGTTTTAGGGTTCTGAGAGTTCACTAGACAGGTTTTGAGGTTTGGAGTCAACTACAGGAAATCCTGTGTATCAAATAAACCACGTTGTCTTGTGTTGTCCAGTGCTAAACAGGTGCAGTTTCATTCAGCAGTCATTTTCTTTACTTTCATAAAACACTACTTACTTATTTTCCCCCCAATTTTTGTTGTTCTTTTCAACATCATCCTCAATTATACTTAATACTTTCAGTGTGTGTGTTTCTACTCTGAAACTGGGTGGTTGGCCTGCTTTGTTTCGTTTCTCTGGTTTTTGAATTCATCTCAAATTTATGGTATTTCCAGGTAGCATTAAAAGATCTTCAAGAGTTTTAGGTTTGCTCTATAGAAATCTGAAGATAGTTATTTTTCCAACGGGCCCGCTCCTAATAAAACATAGTGGTTAAAGCCATAGAAGTGGAACACAGCCATAGACAATACTCTGCTGTGTTTCACGGCTAAACCCAATCGTTGCTGTGAGATAGCTGTATTAAATGACGGGATGACTGATGCAAAGCACTGGATGTCCTGCAGTTTCCTTCAACTCATTTTAGACATAGCTTGGGTTGTTTTGAGCCTAAAGGCAAGCTAGACGTGAAATCATTTAGATTAATTTCAGAGGACTTAGGACTGCAGAACTTTAATTCATGCTTAAAGCTTTGTTTAAACAGGCTTTTACAAAGCTGGGAACATCACAGAGATGATTCCTTTCCCAAGAATTTTATATCTTTTGTTTTCTAAATGTGTTTTTCGTCTTTACTCACCTAAAGATAAAGAAGGGACGACTGAGGCTACTGGGTCAAATGTGTTTCATGGTTACTCAGATGTGGTCTCAACTTGCACAAAACCTCCGTCAGCATTTTCAGAAAGTACTTCTGCTTTGCTCCCTGAGGTACAGTAGGTCTGATTACTTGAAGGTCGACAGAAATGTTTGGATTACATTATCATTAACATGCAAACTCACTGCATCTCCACTGAGGATCAAACATGCATCTTGATTTTAAGAGATTTCTTTTTAATCCAGCAAAAGTATGTTGGAGATATGATTTCTTACAGATTCTGATCATCACTCAATGAGGTATGATAAATATAAGAAGACATTATATGAGTAGGGCTGCAAGGTGATTCCGTTGGTAGCACTGTTGTCTCGCAGCAAGAAGGTTGCCGGTTCGCGTCCCGGTGGGGGCACCGGAATCTTTCTGCGTGGAGTTTGCATGTTCTCCCCGTGCAGCGTGGGTTCTCTCTGGGTTCTCCGGCTTCCTCCCACACAGTCCAAAAACATGTTGAGGTTAATTGGTGATTCTAAATTGTCCGTAGGTGTGACTGTGAGTGTGGTTGTCTGTCTCTATGTGTGGCCCTGCGATAGACTGGCGACCTGTCCAGGGTGTCCCCTGCCTTCACCCTGAGTCAGCTGGGATAGACTCCAGCCCCCCATGACCCTAGTGAGGATTAAGCGGTGTATAGATGATGGATGGATGGATTATATGAATAGGACAAAGTAAAACCATCTGTAGTCACAGGACTGTTTGGATTGTATCATCACACATTATCACCTCTCATTTATGTGACATATTGACAATCAATCAGTTTTTGTTTTGTGCAACTGACAGTTGAATGAATTCCACTTGTTTGGGAACACTGATTCCTCCTTCCATTATTTGTCGGCTGTATGTCAAGATTGTAAACATATGTAACACTTGTTGTTGGGACACGAAATGCACTCCTTTGGACAGTGAAGGGATTTAAAAAAAAAAAAAAAAAAAATTTCCATTTTAGGAGCCCTTAGAGTAACAATGATATTTATGTCAATTGATAGTGATTTGAGTGAATACACTGAAAACTGCCCTCCATTGCAATATGCTAAGCATTTTATACACTTTAAGAAATTCAAGTTTAACTGCATGTATGACTCTGACACAGTTCCGAATATAATTTTTAGGTTTAAGATGCGATTTAAGCGCTTGTGATTGGTCCAAAGTTGTATACGTCTGTCATCCTCTTGCGAACCATTTGTTGATGTTATTCCTCAAAGATAAAAGGCTTCTCACAGCACAGTGTGATGTTTCTGTTTCTACCACAAGATGGCACTGCAGCTTTAAAGTGTAAAATAGAGTAGAATTATAAAGGGTATGTAGTCTATGGTTATTCATTTACTAACAAACAACTGTTTTGAAATAGTTGCATAAGATTGTAGAAGCTGCAAAATTGTACAAGAAGATAAGAAAGCACTTGGATGCACAGTTTGGAGTCAAAAGTCCAGTATAACCTATCTGTGAGTGGCAAAAGTACGTGAACCTTTGCTTTTTGGTTTTGCTTGAGACCCCCTTGTGCTGCAATAACTGCATTTAAAAGTTTCTGGTTTCTGTGGATCCGTCCTGCACATCGGCTTGGACGAATTTCAGCCCATTCCTTCATGCAGAACAATTTCAACTCTGGGATGTTGGTGAGTTTCTTCACATGAACTGCTCACCTCAGCTCCTTCCACAACATTTCTATTGTATAAAACTCAGGACTTTGACTTGGTCGTTCCAGGACATTAACTTTATTCTTCTTTAACCTTTCTTTGCTGGAACGACTTGTGCGCTCAGGGTCATTGTTTTGCTGCATGACACACTTTCTCTACAGATTCAGTTCACGGCCAGATGTCCAGATATTTTCCTTTGAATTTCTGGTATAGTTTAAAATTCATTGTTTCATCAGTGACGGTAAGCCACCCTGGCCTAGATTCAGCAAAAATATGATACTACCTCAGTGGTTCACAGATGGGATAAGGGCCTTATGCTGGAATGCAGAATTTTTCTTTCTCCAAACATAATACTTCTCATTGCAACCCAAAAGTCCTATTTAAGTGTCATCCACAAAAAAATGTACCCAATGGCGTTCTGATTTGTCCACATAATCTTTAGCAAACTTCATGTGTGCAGCAATGTTCTTTATTGAGAACTGTGGCTTTTACAACTTTCTTTCTGAAGTTCTAAGAAATCTTTGTTCATGCCATGACACTTCCAGAAATGTGTTGTGAAGATCAGAACTTGAAAGATTTCAGTCACACCTGATTGCCATTGCATTGTCTGAAAACACCTGACTCTAATTTAACCTTCAAATTAACTGCTAATGTCAGAAATTCGAATACTTTTGCCACATACAGAAAATATTAGTAATATTAGATCATCGTTCTCATTAAATAAATTACCACATATAATATTTTTGCCTAGTTTTTGCTGTTGTTGTTGTTGATTCTCTTTATCTACTTTTAGGGCTTCTATAAAAATCTCATTATGGTTTAGATCAGATTTGTGCAGAAATATATACTGAACACAACACAGCCTGTAACATTCTTATAAAACTGGATCCATTCTTTTTAACATAGGAGAATATATATTTATTGATCCACCACACAGCAACACAGCATCTCCAACACAGAACGGAGGTCGAGAAACAACATGGGGAATGATAAAGGATGAATCACGAGTGATGTCGTAGACTAGAAATCACAAGTCAGTAGCATCAGTAAATCTGCAACACATGGAGTTCATGGGGTTGTCTATGCTGCCTTGTGGAATGTTCTCCAATGCTTTTTTTAAGGCCTTGGTGAAGTCAGTGGACATTTTGGGGGACAAGGTCATGTTGTCAGACAACATCATGTGACGGATTGTCTGTCATACCGTGCAGCCTGAAATTATGTCCTACATGACAAATAGTGAAGTTGTTGGCATTCAAGTGACGACGGTTCTAACTGACGTTTCAGCATTAAGCTGCCAGCAGCCTGTTCTGGTCTTCCTCTTGTCATCTGTGGCATCATGTCATTTGATTAAAGTTGAATTTTAAGGTGGTCTTGAATAGTCACTAGTCAAAGGAGGTTTTGTCTACTGTTCACTCCAGTTGATCTTTGTCCTGCCACACCCGACCAGGGTCAGTGGAACAATTCCAAAACTTCTCGTGCACAATTGGTTAAATTTACACCTTTTCTCATCATTACAATAGAAATTAATTTTTTTTTAAGAAAGAAATTATTAAATAACAATGTGTTTGGACTAAAGGTTTATGTACTTTGTGCTGCAGACATACTGTTGTGTGCATGTGTGATTTATATATATATATATGCGAAGAGTTTATTTGCAAAAACAGATAACTCCTTTTTCGTAGATTTTCAGAAAACGTATTTTTTTGTTGTTTATTTGAGATTATGTCAATCAAACTGAAGCTGAGTGGATTTGACTCAGTAGAAATGACATGGCATACATAGAGATAACTTTAGTTTGATTCATGTTGTCTCAGGTAGACGATGGAAAAGTGGGTTTTCTGAAGGTTTGTGAAGATGGAGTTATCTGTTTTTGGAAATGAACTCTTCGCATATATACATATATATATATATATATATATATGTATTAAATTATTTATCCATATCTCTCCAAAAACACAGCAAGACATTGCCACTATGTTAATTTATGTGACACAGTTTATGTGAGGGATTATTTTTGAAAGCATACTGCTGTAATAAAGTCTAAATGCCACAAGGTGACAGTGTAGGTCTACAATGTTACCTTGAGCAAGCTGTCCTGGACCACATGGCTATAGATGCGCTAGAAATTATGAATAAAATAAAATAGAAATGAATGTAATAGAGAAAACTTTCTCTATTCTAAATAGCACATATACTATAGCTAATATTACACTGCTGCTACTATTATTACTACTACAACTTCTGCTAATAATAATAATAACAATAGTAATAATAATAGTAATAACATGAATAATTATAATGACAATGGTGATGATGATGATGATAAGTATGATCATGATGATCACTATGGTGATAGCCCACTGAATTAAACGGATCAATAACAACCATCATTTTATTGATAGAAATCTCCAAATCTTTTCCATAGACTCCTGTAGCCCCCCTTTGGTCTTTTGCTGTAAGGTTCACATCACTTTGTTAAACATTGCTGTTAGCAACAAATGATTAATAATAATAATTTCCCCTCTTCACCACCCTGAACCGCTCCAAATTTGTCCTGCACTTTCCTGCTCTGTGATTGGTCCGCCCCCTGATTGGCCTGCGCTCTGATTGGCTGAAAGTTCCGTGCTGGGACCGTCCGTCGTCGCAGTTTGTTTTCTCGCCTGCGGCTGAAGCTCAGTTGGTGAGCCGCTGCTGGAGGCAATGTGGATGTAGCATTCAGCTGGAAATTTTACACATACTCGTCTGAATAGCTCCTTAAAGTGGCGAGAATGTAGTTAGGATTGTGTGTCTTTGTGTCTTCTCCCTCTGCGCTTTGCTTCGAGCGCTTTACATGCGGACTGTCATTCAGAAACACTACAGACACACTGTGGGCGCTCACGTGTTTGACCCAGCTTGTGAATTTTATATTTTTTCTACTTTTATTCACACTTTTTTTCCCCCCGCTTTTAGCTTCTTTTGTGTACTTTGTCCGAGTCCATTTCATTTACAACTTCACTGACAGACGCGTCCAGACATTATTCTCGGGTTGAATCACGGATTAAGTCTCGAAATCTTCAAGTCATTGGAAAGAAGGTGCGCATTTTTTTTTCTTTTTTTTTTCTTTCTGCGGACTAACGGCATGGTAAACGTGCAGGTAACCAGCGGCTAACATACTGAGGATTTCTCATCACTGCTGGGAATTGTACAGTAAGTTCAACTTCATTTTTCCAGCCAAAGTCTCTGTATGTACCCACAAAGCCTGTCTGTCGCTCTTTATAGTGAGTCTACTGTCATATTGTGTTTATCTGTGTATTAGCTTTTTCTTTGCCTTTTGTTGGTGTTTTTAAATCAAGTTTAATTTGAACTCCACCTTCTGTCATATTCTTGTCTTCAACTGTCTTCATCTACAGAAGTTGTGACTTACAGTTAAGAATAACAAAATCTATGAAAAACGAGCTTCCAACCTGTTGCAAGTTCATCAAACTAAAGTAGCCACAACTTTTACCAGCACATGTACACAGTACAACACGCTTTAATAAAGGAGGGTGAATATATCTAACTGTATTAATGCAGAGAAGCAGGTTCTATCATAGTTGCATCCTTTTTTTAAGATTAAAATTAAATTAGTGTTATATATATATTATACAAATGCATAAATCCTACAGTCACAGGTTGCATGCTTTTCTACCCTTTCAAACCTTTAATCTTTACCTTGCAGCTACTTTTAATTCTTCCTTAAAGTGCTTATGCAAACTTGGGGGAAAAATATTTACTATATTATCACGGTGGTAAATTTCTTTATGCAAATGAAATTACACTTTAATCTGATGTAATTTGAAAACCTATACTCGATTGTCACAAACTGCCAAATTAGTCGAGCTGCACTTTCAAGTGTGCAGAGAGCTGAGACGCCGAGGATCACAGATACTGATCCAAGATACAGCATGTGAAGTATTGAAATAAGATCCCGTAAGGTTTGGGGAAGAATTTATGTGGCAGAAAGATTAAAACCACTGTAAGAAGAGACATGTGGACAGGTGGACAGAATAAATCTGCGAGGAAAAGTGTAGTCTGACTTCCAGAAAATCTTCAGGCAGATTTATACTCGTGTCTGGTCCATGATGAACACCTCACTTTGTTCTGACTGCCACGGAGTCGATCAAGAAACCGTTTGGAAGACGCAGTATGCGAAAAAGATGAGATTAAGATAAAAACTTTTTAGAAGTGAGTGCTTGGATCATTTCACCACATGTCTTCTGTCTTTGGGAGCTTGATGTTTTTTTGTTCCAACACAGTTATATAGTCAAAGTGAATGTGCCTTATGTCTATGAGGACAGAGAACAATGCAGGAATTCTGATGAAGTGATGATTTATGCTGGTTAAATATATCGTCAATCTCTAGATTCACTTTAATAATCATGTTCATGCTTTTTTTTTTCCATTTCATTTCCCTCAGATCAGACAATTTGTCTTTATTAGTTAAAGAAAATGGAGCTTTTCTGGATTTGCCTGTTGATGGAGATGGTCCTGATGTCCACAGCTGTCAGGGGTGAGTAACAGAAGCGCTGATTTCAACACATCTAAGGTGTTATAGTCAAAAATATCAGCAATAAAAAACTGCTGGTAGGATAAATCACAATCCAGCAGTACTTGTAGTATATAATTATAAGAGTTTTCTAATGTGGTTATGCTTTCTTTCATCCTTGCTACATGGCTGGTATATTACACCCTCATCTGTCCTTTTTGTCTTTCTCCTCTTTTTAATTTAATTGTGCAATTTGAAAATATGTTGTTATCCTTTATTGTTCTTTTCTGAATTGATGTCATTGTGCAGATCCAGTGTTATGTACAAGCTGTTGTCCTTCGGTGAACTTTGCTTCATGAATGTGCAGTGAACTTTTGACTGGTTTTTCAGTTCTGTCAGGCACTTTTGTACCTTGTCATGTGGTGTCCTGCCTCCTTGGTATTTTAAGATGCTGCCGTGCTGGCAGTAGGGTAAAAATTTTTGTATTTCAGCTCAGAAACTAATCTGCAAAATGGCACAGAGAGGTCAGCTGTCAGGGTTAGCGACAGGGAGGCACCCTCAGTACTGCAACAAACAACAACAGCCCCACAAACCCCATAAAGATGAGAACGATCTCCTGCCTGCAGGCTTCATGGGCAGACAGTTGTGGAGTTGGCGCCCGTTCCCGAGATCACACCGATGATGAGTTTTCAGTGGGAACAAAGCTGCATTCAGCGAGGCGAAGCAGAACCAGTATGCAGACACGGGGCCGAAAGTAAACACAGGGCCATAGACCGCAAAGAGATTAGATTAGATTAGCCTATTAGGGATGTTTGCTGTATAATGCCACAGCATTTCCTCCCCCTCACTGCCTGCAGCCTGTCAGTGAAACCAGGGCAGGCAGCAGAGAGGGACAGAAGGCAAGGGTAAAGGAGAATAGAGGACAGAGATGGAAAGAATGAAGAGAAAGAGGGTAAAGGAGGGAAAAAAGGGGATCCACATTACTCAATGAGACTGGAGTAAGAATGGATGATAGAAGGGAAGCAGGGAGAGGAGAAAAGGAATGAAGGGGCATGAGTGAGGAAAAAAGGAGGGGAAATGGATAAGAGCAGGAAACAGATTATTGGAAGGGGTGTGAGAGAGAGGGCAGGAGAGCATGCAAAGGGCAGATGGAACAAAATGCTATTTTGTACCTAATAGAAACTTGACTTCTCCCTTGTCTTGTGAGTGGATAAATTAGAGTTGCCAGACAGATCTTTACGCTTATTAAAGTACAGTATCAGCACAAGATAAATATAGCTTAAGCTGCGGTTAAATTAGCTTGTAACTTGCTTTAGTGACCTGCAGTTGCAAAGGAGAAGAAGATTTTGACATTTTAAGTTTGTTATTGCACGTGTAGCAGTAACTGAAAAATTAAAGGCAGCTGAAAGACATCTTTACAGTATGGGGGCGTGTGTGATGAGAGGGCTGCTGGGTTTTGATCGCCCTGTGGGCTGAGGCGCATACTGCTAGAATTGTGAACTTGTGGGTTTGTGGTAAAGCAACGTGTTGTGTATTCTCTGTCTGCATTTCATATGTAGGGTCCCCTGTTTACACTGTCTTGTATAATATTGAACAGATTAATTATATTATAAACGGGTGATTAGAATTCCAAGTACATGAAGATTTTTAACAGATTTTTATTTTTTTTTACTTGTATCTCCATGTGTTTACAATTTTGCAATTTTCAAGGTAAATCCAACAGATTGCTGCAGTATTTTCCTGCAATTTTGTCCAATCCCAAGATTATTTTCGCTAAAAAGGTCAAAGTAAAAGAATGCTTGCAAGTTGTTCCAAACCCTGCTATTTTCCGCATATGATAATCTAAGTCAGAACCAAAGGTAGAAGCCAAGGTCAAGCAAAATCTGTGTAACAGTCTGACTTGCTTGCAGATGTGTCAATAGGACTTGATTTCTCCTGACGTTGTCCCCTCAGGCAGCGCTTACACCCAGGCAGTGTATTGACCACAACAGCCTGTACCAAACAAAAGTTTTGTACTTCAAATTGATGGAGCTGTTGCACAAAAATGCACAAAAAAGCCACTGAATGTCCTGCAGTGGGTTTAACAATGCTCTGCAAATTCAGTACTGTTTTAGCAAGAACCTCGGTGGAACAATGCAACCTTCAGCAGTAGCAAGCTGCCAAGTGTCCCCCACAGTGCTCTGCCTTTGCCCACTGAGCAGCTTTGTTGCACAGCGAGAGTTTAATAACGCACCTGAACAATAGCTGGTAAGGAAAAAAAACAGCAAGTCTGTAGTAGCCCAAATAAATGGCTCCATAATCCCCATAATTATCAGAAGTACCAAAAAAGAGCATACCTCAGACTCTCTACGCTAAAGACCCTCAATAACCAGCCTCAGGGAAGAAGTGACAGGCTGGACAGCTCTGAGCCAAGTGTAACTCTACAGAAAGAGGACATTTCAGCTGTTTTATCAAATCAAAACTGAAGCACATGATATGTTTTAGGACCAGCAATTGAACCATTGCTTGCTACACTCATATGCAACCTACTGTAGCAAAGTTCCTGAATAAAAGACAGCGTATTTGTTATGTTACTGTAAACAGTTATTGTAAAGACAAACTCATGATTACAATATAAGAACAAAATGACATTAAAGGGTTGACAAATTTAATTAGAATAACTATAGAGAAGCTTGTTGCCGTCTACACTGCACTCGAGTAAATGATACAGAGAAACACTTCATTTGTGCCTCGGTGACTACTATCCTAGAGAAATATGCATACCAGAAGTGGGTTACTCAGGGCAACTGTGTAAACAATTAAAAAGAAAAAAAACTCAATATCACAGGACACGACGGGACATTTAAAACTGAAAACATTGGTTCTTTTGTGGCCTCGTCTATCCGGGCAATCCCCATTTGCACACAAGATTCAGTCGCAGTAAAAGCTGGCTATTGTGTAAATCGAGGAAGCTACACGCTGTACATTCATGCCTGCTATAAAACTACAAGTTGTGTAAATGTGTGGTTTAGTCATGGATTCATAGACATTGTAAAGGCTAAACAGCTGTAGTAAGTGTTTTGCCTGGGTGTCCTTGGAATTGGTGAGCATCAAGTGGCGCTAAAGGCTGTTTTCCAGTGTTGATTGGCAAATGGAAGCAGGAATAATAAAACAGCTAAGGGCTATTTTTATGTTATGCTGAACTGCTGCTGAGATGAAGAGAAGACTGGAAGTGGAAGAAAAAGAGATGCAGAGACAAGCAGACAGACAGATAAAAACAGATAAAGATGCAACATTTGTGCCCTTATTGCAGCAGATGTAGACTCACATCAACTTCACTCCAGAGACTTACACAACTGCACTGTGTGAACCAGTGTCTGGGCCTCTGTGTGTGTGTGTGTAGTTGAGCATGAGACTGAGCAGCTGAGAAATTAGCATTATCCCGTTACCTGAACAGCACCGCGTTTGATTGCAGGGGTGAAAAACAAGTAGCAAACCATTGTTCTTGGAGCTACCTGCAGCTTTGGACAAATTTAAGCTTTACAGTGAATTGTTTAATTCTGCTTCATCATAAAATGCATTTGACACAGTTATAGTAATAATGTGAAATTTTAGGGAACATACTTATTTGCCTTTTTTTCCAACAGTTAGGTAAGGAAGACTGACACCACTGATGCATTTTTATGCTTAAAACTACGGTCAAGAGACAGTTAGCTGATCATAAAGAGCGGAGAAAACCCTGTGGTGGTTGTTGCGAGCAGTTACACGTGGGCCAGTGACTTCATAGAGTCCTTGGGGGTGGTCTGGCAACCTGACTGTGACAACAAGTCTGAAATTTAACACATCTGTCTGTAAATACAACCACAATTTCTATTTTTTTTTTTTTTTTCAAATGAAACGAACAAGGGCTGCAGGGTGGCGCAGTTGGTAGCAATGTTGCCTCGCAGCAAGAAGGTTGCCGGTTCGCGTCCCGGTGGGGACTCTGCGTGGAGTTTGCATGTTCTCCCCGTGCAGCGTGGGTTCTCTCCGGGTTCTCCGGCTTCCTCCCACACAGTCCAAAAACATGTTGAGGTTAATTGGTGATTCTAAATTGTCCGTAGGTGTGAATGTGAGTGTGCTTGGTTGTCTGTCTCTAAGTGTAGCCCTGTGATAGACTGGTGACCTGTCCAGGGTGTCCCCTGCCTTCGCCCTAAGTCGGCTGGGATAGACTCCAGCCCCCCCGCGACCCTCGTGAGGATCAAGCGGTGTATAGATAATGGATGGATGAAACGAACAAGATGTTGTGTGTTGATTAGTGAACTTTAGTTGATTTTGTAACCGTACTTAGACAGAATCATGCTTGCGGTTTCCCTCTGTTTCTGGTCTTTATGATAACTTAAATCCCCAAAAGAGGTCATAGCCAATGCCAAAGTAAATTTTCTATTAATTTTTTGTTTATTTTTAAAACTGGTTTTGCTAGTTGGAGTTTCATTCACTGAAGCATGATATACAATTTGTTTATGAATGGTCACAAGGAAGGGAAAAGTCATAGATTTCCATCAAATAAAGCAACACAGACTCTCACACGCAGTCATTCTTAAAAGACCCATTATAAACTAACGTTCTTCTTGATGTGCTTCATCTTTACAGTCATGTTCCATTAAATGCTGAACTATTCCTGAGCCAGCGATGTGCGCTTGTACACTTGTCCTCATGACTAAATGCAGCTGCAATACTGCATCAGAATGTCTTTACTGTAGCTAGTAAGCAAGTATATTCTTCAAGAGTCTTCTACGAGTTAAAGAGTAAGAGCATCCTTCTAGTTCAGTTTCCCTCATTATAAAATGACCAGCTCAGGAGGCAGGTGAGGAGCAGTATACCAAAAAACTTTGATAACTAGAAGGCACTGAGCAGATCCAATGTTTGTTTATTGGCTCACATGTACGTGACTCTACATGTAGATACAATAACTATGTGATGTGATGTCCTCGTGTATATCAGATGCTTATCAGCATGTCAGATGGTATTTACATCAGCCAGCCATTAAAATGCTTCATGGTGAAACAACTTGATGATGATAATAATAATGTGAGTATTGAAGTTAATCCAGTTAATCCAGAGTTTATTTCTGTAATGTTTTGTGTTGAATTGACACGCCACATTCTCACATGTTTCTGGTCTGCTTCTCCTCTACACACTTGGTTCAGAAAAGAAAGGCTGTACCCAGATGAGTGCAGGTTTTGTCTTCATGGTTTTGCAAAGTATCATTCTGTCCAAACAGTTTCATGTTTTTCAGGTGGTTGTGCCACACAGACCACCCATTATCTGGCCGAAGGGAGAGAAACCGACACAGAGATCAGAGGCTTTGTTTGGTGTCATAATAAGTGTAAAGAGCTACAAACTCATTAAAAATACATCTTCGTTCCATGAAAGCTGCCAAAAAAGCCAACATTGCAAACACACATTGAGAAACGGAGAGAGAGAATGCCTCATCGTCACTGCAGACAATGACAGACAGAAATTGCAGCGTGTAAACAGTCGCATACACAGATGCTGCAAACGTATACAAATAGAAGACACTACTCATAAATATGACTTAACACATGTAAGCACACACACACACACACACACACACACACACACACTGCCCGCAATCACTTAACAGCCCTCTGTCGCACACACTCATTACTGAGGAATGTAATTAGCATGCTAACACTAACAATGATATGTAGGAGAGAATTGTGGTTGGGTAGAGAGGACTGCAGAAGAAGACACAGAGTTACAAGAAAGGCTTGAAGCAACGCTTTAACGTGGAATTTAAGTAAAAGACGGCTAGATGGAAAGACAAACACACAGATGAAGGAAGGGCTACGAGTAACACTTAATTTACTTGTCTAACAAGTCATTTAACTGATTTAGAAAATGTCAGTTAATTGTGAAAAATTTCTGTCACAAGTTCCCAGAGTCCAACGGGGATGTCTTCAACTGTTTCATCCAACCAACAATCTAGTATATTAAGAAAACCAGTGAAAGATGAATCATGCGATCATACATTTAATATCATTACAATCTGGATAGCTTTAAGCAGTTATAAAGTTCAGTGAAAGTTGAGTTGAATTATGGAGCTAAATACTTCAGCGTGGACAGTGCTGGGCCTGGTGGTAGTTGACATGTCGACCGCAACATGACGAAGGAGTGAAAAAGCAAGAGATTTTAATAGATCGGGTCGTTTCCTATGCTTAAGCTTAACCTCAGTGTTCTGTACTTGCCCACACACAGTGCTGAAAATGAAAGAAAGCTAAATTACTACACTTTGCAATAAAAAACTTTGTGGTACGCATAATGGTAAGCATCTGCCTGTCTCTTTGTGTGAAGATTGGTGGAGGGAGACGGAGGAGGAGAGCATCTTGATCCCTCAGCGTAAACAACTGCATACCACAGACAGATGCTTCAAACAGACAACTTTACTTCATTGTAAACAGACGCGCTCATGGGCTCACATCAGTAAATCTCCTCCACCTTGCTCCTGTTGTTTAAGCATGCAACACGTTCTAAGTCACAGCTAACTATCGTAAATGCCATTTGACATGCTGATAACCGTTATATGGCCTGGTGGGCATTTACCTGCCAGCCTCAGTGTTTGTGGAAATGCTGAATCCAGATCTCCATAAATGGGCAAAATGTTGATCAGAATCCACTGGTGAAAGTTTTAGAAAAGTGCATTTCTCTGTTATGGGACCAGTACTTTATATTATTAATACTTTTCATGCCTGTAACAGAGAGATTTTTACTGTGTTTTAATTGGCAGATGCATAAGCTAAAATTGAAGAAACCTTTTCGGCGACTTCTTGTGTTCTGCAGCTTCATTTATGATTTGCTCACAGTGATGTTTTTGTCTTCCAAATGAGGAAAGAAAGAGACTTGGTGTCTGTGTGTGTTTGTTGATTATGTGGTGATTAGCAGACAAAGGGAGGCTTCAAAGGCTCCAAATGACTCTTTTAGTTCCTCTTGTTAAATCCTAACATCGTGGCCAAATGTTGTCTTATTGGCTGTTTGGACAAGGAGCGCTGTGGCTGTCAGAGAAGTCCAAATGGCAAACAAGGCAATTTGGGACTAAAAACAACTAGAAAATATCTTGCTAGTCTGAGTTCCCATTTTCTTCTTCATTTATATTTGGGGGGGAAAAAAATATTGTACAATCGAACATTACATTTAAATCAAGCAGCACTTGATGTGGACACATTTGCAGGAAACAAACCTTGAGAGGCAGCCCTCTACACCCCCCTTTCTGCAACCACTGAGTTTTACAGGGTCTGTTAATGTTAAAGGCTATTAGCCCACATTTAGATAAAGTCAATGTTTGCTTTGACTTTGCTAATGGTGGGGTATTCACGGGCCTGTCTGGACGTTCTCCGCGGGGGTTGACGGCGCGTCACATTGATGCGATGTGTGTTTGTGGAGGGGGAGCAGCTGAAAGAAAAGCAACAGGGGACGATAAGATAGCAAAAGAAGGCGTTTTGGAAACATATAGTGAGAGACAAACAGAGAAATTTAACATTGACTTTAACCCTTTCCTTTCCCCCCAAAGGATGACTCAAGACTCGCACCATTTTGTCAAATGAAAATATTACAAATATCTTAAGTGTGATTGTATACTCTATTTTCCAAAGGTTCTGTTCGATATATTTGGTGGCTATATGATTTCTTTTTTTGTTTAAGTTAAGTTCAGGATTTATTGAGTTTTGACAGTTTAATGAGTGAAGTCTCCAACCCAAAAGTTAAATCTAAAAGAAAGGGAAGATCAACACTCTGGACCAAGTTTGGTGGCATTTTTAGCTCCTCTTACATTTTTACTCACTTTGGGCTCATTTTCCAGTCTTGCACCTCTATGGAAACACCATAACCATAGCTGGAAACAGAAAAAAATCTCTTTTGTATAGTGTAGTGAAGTTAGCATGCCAAGAGTTATGAAAAATGTTGGTACACAGAGCTCTGTCTAAACATAGCCTGCAGTTCTGCCCAGTTAAGCTGGAAAGTCTTTGAATTTCTGCCCTGCGACAGTTAGACACAGCTGAATCACTAACAGCTTTCCAGTTGCGCTGAGAATGTTTTGTTTTTGGCAGAATCTGGTTCGGACAAACACTTGCATTTGGTTAAGTTTTCCAACTGAACGGGACATCACACCTTTTTAGTTGAAAGCCCTTCGAAAATCTTATAATTCTATCATGGCTGTGACTAATGATGTAATTTTGGCCATTTTGTAAAGACAACATGCTTTAACACCCACCAGTGGTTTGGGGGGATTTAGAGGGTTATAAAAGGCAAATTGAGGGATACAGTTGTTTTAACTTTACTGCAAGCACAACATAAATGCTACAGTATATGATGAGCTCATAATTACAGGGGAATGCTTAAGTTTTGTTAGCAGGGATGTAGAAAGGTATGCAGGGAGCAGAGAAGGCGTATAAATACTTCCTAGTCATCAATTATCCATTGCTAATTTGTCTTTCTTTTGACTTCGTAACATCCATTTATAATAACATGCAACCCATCTGTGTGTTGTCACTGTGCAATCTCTTATTTGTTTACACCTGTTGTCGCAGGCGTTTGATCGTATTTTTTCATTTCTCTTTTGAGTACGACTCTACATATTGTGGAATTTTCCTCTTTCTTTGCACTCTGTGTTTCGCTCTCTCTTTCTCCCCCCAGCGTCTCTGCCTTCCTGCTGCATAGTGCAGTATTGTGTGGGTCGTGGCGCCACAGTGCCGTATTGTGGTCTCAGCGGGGTTGGGGTATGTTTGGTCAACGCTACAGCACAGCAGGTCAAAGGGCAGCCAGTAGATCAGGGAGGAGGTCAGGGAGAGTTTGTGTGTCAGTTTGTGCACCCACACTGTGAGTGTGTGTGTCTGCATGTGAGGTAGGGTCAGAAAAAGCACATGCCGGCACCAGAGGAGACTGTAATAACACACCAGGAACCCCACAGGACAGAAAATACTGCTTTCACTCCTTTTACCCCCCCTTTGTCTCCCTCGAATGTCAGACAGAGAATTACCAAACAGCAAGTACTACATTTGATTTAGTTCATGCAAACCATTGTGACAATTTTCTCTTCATTATCCATTTATGTGTTGCACAAATTTGTCCCGAATGTAATGTCTGCAGTAAAACTGTTGCTGAATAAGAGATCATGCATTTATTCAAATCTATTGACACAAAGTTCCTACGGCTGCTTATGAAAAATCTATTCGCTTCATCATATATATATATTCAACTTAAGAAGTGTTCACTTTAGCGGTTGTGGCCAGCAATAATGTCAGTGCTCTTGCCGCACAAATGCAGTCCTCTACACAGTAAGATAGAACAGCTTTAACAAATATAAAGCACAAACTGTTTTTGTATTTGAATTGACAAAAGCTACATCCACAAGTGTATATAAAACCACAGATTTCCCTTCCTGCAGAATAATAAGAACAAGGTCGGCAACACCTGCAGCTTGTTACCCACATTGAATTCACTACTGATGGATAAGGTTGAGGTGTTTTTTTGTTTCCTTCCAGAAAACGCTGATAAGAGTGTCAGAGAATATATGTAGTGACCTTAAGGTCCAATCAGAGAGCGAACATGAGTATCTACATCGTGGTTTCCAAAAGACTCATTGTCTTGCCGAAAATATAGCCCCGGACTAACTAAACTAAACTAAATGTCAGCAGTGTTTCCAAAAGTGTCAGTTGCAGGGGTCTCAGAATCTAGATATAAAGGTGTAGTAGAAATCACGTGTTTTAAAATGAAAACTGTATGTAGGCAAAGGCACACTTATTCCAACTGAGATTTAGTCTGATCAGTAGAAGCAAGATGAAAGACACTATTGAAGTAATTAGTTGATGGTAAATGTGACAGCATGCTGACTTTTTAGGTATCAGATATGTCAAAGTAAATTATGTAAATGTAAGTACATATAGTCCTGAGGCAGATATATAAAACGACACTAGGAAAAAACAAAGCGGTTGTAATCCATTAATAGAGAATGCCTCTTTAGCCTTATTAGTATCTGACCATTAAGATCGATTGGTTCCCTTCATCAAGTGTTTCATGCTTCCAGTGGAACAATGTTCAAAGTTGGATAATCAATAGACTTTGCAATCAGTACTTTTCATCAGGACCTACATCTTTCTGAAGGCGAAACAAAACAGTATAAACTCTCTATACAGAAGTCCATTTGACTTTCACTCACTTCTTGTCTCTACTCTGCTGCCTGTGATCTGTCTGTTTTCTCTTTCACTTTCTCTGACATTTTAATTCCTCTTCCACTTTCTTTGTCTCTGCTGGTTTCTTGCTCCCTTGTCTACCCTTCAATCAGACCCTTTCAAACCCCTTTTAACCCCCACCTACCACACACACACACACCACTCACATACACAGTCTCCAGCTGTTATTTCTGATGGCGTTACAAATGAGACATTGAAAAGTGATCGCTGGGACAGGAGACACAGACCCTTGTTTTCTTTGGGCTTCAGTCTGTCAGATTGGGTTGGGTGGGGGGGCGATACAGCACTTAGGGCAGTTGTGTGCTTGCGTCTGTGTGTCTATGTGTGTTATTGACAGTGATTGACAGAACAACAGGACCCCAAAACTAGCCTGAACAAAAATACCACCGTTTTGAGTTCAGTGTCGAATGCAACTGACATGTTATGGACAGTTGGCCACAGTCTCTCGCTCCTTGATTGTTTGTCAGACATACAGGTGACCTGTGACCCCAGGAAGTGGAGGCAGATCTGGGGCAGGATGTTAAGGCAGACAGCTTTAGGAAATACTTTTTGTAAGCCTTTTCTCTGGCTTCAAGCTATGACATGTTGGGGTTGTTCTGTTGAGCTCTTATTCGTGTAAAGGTGAACTGATGTCATACATACATACATCCATCCATCTTCTATACACCGCTTAATCCTCATTAGGGTTGCGGGGGGGCTGGAGCCTATCCCAGCCGACTTAGGGCGAAGGCAGGGGACACCCTGGACAAGTCGCCAGTCCATCGCACACTTAGAGACAGACAACCAAGCACACTCACAATCACACCTACGGACAATTTAGAATCACCAATTAACCTCAACATGTTTTTGGACTGTGTGGGAGGAAGCCGGAGAACCCGGAGAGAACCCACGCTGCACGGGGAGAACATGCAAACTCCACGCAGAGTCCCCACCGGGGCGCGAACCGGCAACCTTCTTGCTGCGAGGCAACAGTGCTACCAGTTGCGCCACCTTGCAGCTCGTCATACATACATATTGATATCATATGTGCACGTTATTTTGTATAGTAGACTACATTATTTATTCTAAGATTTTAGAAGCATTATGCCTTTTTTTTCCTGACCGAAGAACACACACTAAAACATGACCCAAACTTGAAAACCACCACACACACGAGTGGACACAACCGCAGTAATCGTTTTCTTCAGTGCCAGCTGTCGATGTGGAATCCATACTGCTGGAGGAATGTGAGAGGAGTCGAAGAGATATGGGGGTCGGCTCAGCAAAACAGGCCCTCTGGAAAGGACGTACACAATGGTGACTTGGAATATGTCACTAAACAGATGTATTTCTGTTCTACTTGTGTTCATTTTCCTCATCCAAATTAGTGTGGTGTATCAGGATTCAAAATACCAATTCATGTATTTAGAATGTTTGTTTATTTTGACGTCATTCATCATTTACATACATATGGAAACCTGGTAGGATCAGATTATACTAGGAAAAAATAGTCATACAGTCAGTTGTCTGACAGTGTTAAGTGTTTAGAGTTTGAACAGCTGCGCTCCAAGGTTGAGTTAAAAGCCAGCCATCATGGGGGGCCGATAATTGTTTAAATGGAGACACAATAGCCAATGTCAGGTAGGTGAGTGGGTTTCTGAAGTTGTATGACATCTGACAAGCAGTTCTGATGAAATGCACTGGCGCCTTTCGTCTGTCTTTATAATTTGGGGATTTAGCTTTACATGGAGTGAATTTCACGTGAAGTGCTGTCAATCTGGCTTTACATGTGAAGCTTGGCCTTCAACGAGACGAATCTGTCTTTAAAAGCAGTCATTTTTGGATTAAAAAGTTGATTTGATTCTAACCTGCCATATCCGAACCCACTGCACTTGGCTTTTAAATCTAGGAAGTGTGTGCAGATAGTTTGCCTTAAAGTTTTAGAATGAGTGGACCTGACAGTTTGGCATCTGTTGCAAGTCTTTCCATCATGAAGAAACGTCAGGAGGAGCACAAGCTGGGGGCTCCCTCCTCTTGTGCTCTTCCTGATGTTTCTTCCATTTTTCCTAATTGAAAGGATTAATTTTGGAATTTGCTATACAGATTATAAAGCTCTTTGAGGTTTTTTTTTGTTTTGTCAGTTATTTGTTGCATTAATATATATGATTTCATGACACTTTGAAACTGATTTAATGCAAAACTGTCCACACTGCGCTAAAACATCGGTGCTCACAGACAACTACCAGAAGCCAAAAGTTCATATCCCAGATCCTGACACAGTGTGATACAACTATTTGAGAACTTCAAATGCAGCCAAAGCATATTGTGCATCCTGTGTTGATTATTGTTAATAATTTGGAAAGCAGCAGAGGATGACATGACTGACATTTCTTGCATTTTTTCCCAAAGCAGGAGGCAAAACATCTACACAGCTACAGTGAAATATCCGAGCACATTAATCCCCTGCCAGTAACCACACATTGCTGATGCAGAGCTGAAAGGCCTGCAGACCAAGTTAGCCGTGTTAATCATTTCCCACTCCACGGCCCTTCATCACACTGGTCAGCTCAGTGTACTTATTATCCGGAGGTAATCCCTCTGTTGTGCTGGCACCATTATCACACCAGGACACAACAGGCCTATTCTTCCACATGTAATTAACAAAAGTACTTATTGGCTGCTTTCTGGGATTTAACTGTTGTGTTGTCAGAGCTTTAGCGAAGGCAATGGGCTGTGGGGAAAAATGGAGAAGGTGGGGGAAAGGAAAGCTCTCAGATCAGAGCGTAGTGGCGGTTTAGGAGTTTAGGTGTGTAGCTTTAACCACACTGGGTTACATGTGGCAAGTTTTAGTTGACAGAAAAGGTTAGTTTACTCTGCTGCATGTAGCTCTCAGTGGAAGAAAGCTGCACAATTTCCTTAAGTTTTGTACTGAAATACTGTTTTGAAGTACGTGTTTAAGTGAGCTTTATTTTTTTTTTCATTTTACGGTTGCGGTCCTCTCCCTACACACCCACAGCACACCTGCACAGGTGTTTCCCCCTAATATCCCAGATTAGAAAGCTTCTCAGCACTGTGTGGGCTTGTACAGACTGTATTTGTTTGCCTCAATCACCTGCTAGTTTTGCCGCTATCAGTTAGGGTTTGCAAATCCTACGTTTTGTCACTCTGACTGACCCTGTCTCCCAAAAATTAGGTTCCTACACAAATGAACGACATTCAACACATTTTATCACCAACAGGTAAGACTGTGATGTAGTAGAAAAGTCTTTGTAAGGGGGAAGGCGGATGGGGGAGGATGGTAGTGTGAGCCTCCAACAGGACTGCCTCCCAGGGGACCTACGTCCCATGTGGAACCATTATCCTTAAGTTTTGTTGTCACTTGCTGTTTGTTTAGGCACCAAAACTGCATTGTTAGTTTTACAACAATACCTTGCTTTAGTTGACACTTTGACAACAATAGTTATGTGTTAGAAGCTTGATTGAGTATTTTAATCCCAAAACTTATGGAATAGATTGAATTTCAAACTCTGCATAGCGCATTTTGGGTTAAAATATGACCCTTTCTCAACATGTTTAAACCTTTTCCTGTATTTCTTGGGTTACCTGCGTGATGAGCACTGTCCCATCTATTATATATGACTGGTCAGCTGAAAAGGAGTGACAGTAAAGTACAAAAGTAAATGACAAAGATATGTTCACATAAGACATGCTGTGATACGTCACAAACACATGAACTCGACAGACTCCATGGAACAGAGAAACAGAATATTTTTACTCAAAATGTAACTGAGAATGCAGTTCAGCTGTTTAGGAGTTTTAGGAGATAGAGGTGACTCCTAATTAGTACACTAAGTTTATGACAACATGCAATGCCCAACCTTCACCA
>NW_007578561.1:181001-182095 GCF_000690725.1 Stegastes partitus | reverse complement strand
AATCAAGTGCTTTCATTTATTTTTTAAACTTAGGCTTTTAAAGGGTTTAAATATTTTTGCACCAATCAGAAGCTGCAGTCTCAAAAATGGTATTTTTTTCCCAGTTTTCACTCATATTACTGACACACACTCACATATATGTAAAATGATGAGAGGAAGGAAGAACAAAGAATGAAGAAAACATGAGAGAGACGGAGCGATTAGTCCATACTGACAGGTATAAGTGACATGATGACTGATTCATTTCAGGCAGCAATCTGGACTTGCCTGTGTGTGTGTGTGTTTGATGGAGAGTGTTCACCATCAATCAACACTTCTCAGGCTCCGTTCCTGGCTCACTGTGTGCGTCATGGCAAATACTGTATGCGCCTGGACACACACACATACACACAAATACAGACACACACATTGAGTTTATAAAACCAGTGATTCAACTAGTGAACTTCTTCTCATATACTGGTGACTAAGTTAAGGAAACTTTTGACTGAGTTGGGCCCAGTTTTCCAAAAGCATTTTAAGGTCACAATATTGTTAGTCTTACTGTTACTTGATGGTTTTCCTACCAAGACTGAATTCTTGCAGGTATTTGAATGGCCAAAGCAGCACTTTCCATATTACGTCACGTTGCAGGCCGCCAAAAGTGAAGCCAGGTTTAGTTTTCTGTCTATGTGTTGGCACGCACATTGCTTTAACAGACTGGCATAGTTCAAATGAATGAGAGGGCAATGTTGTCTCAGTGATTAAACACATTTTTTTTTACCAATGTGCATATGTTTTTTTTTTTTTTTTTACCAATGTGCATATGATGTAGAGTTGCAAGATGAAATATATTTTGAACTGCTGAACAAACAATATTTGTCTTTCACTCAAAGCATTGCTTGCTGAGGCCACCACCCTTGTTTCATAAAGGTTAAAGGTTTGTGTAAGCTTGTTGGATCTTCATTTGGGTATTTCTCCTCTTCTTTTTCATTTTTTTTTTTTCCTTTTAAGGCTTTGGGGGACATTTAGATGTCAGTCAACATGGAGAGATTAGAAAAAGGAGGCATAGGCTAAGCGCATGAAACCGCACACACACACACCTTATGCCCTCTCTC
>NW_007578561.1:164194-179956 GCF_000690725.1 Stegastes partitus | reverse complement strand
CCGAGCCACAGTGCAGCCCTGTGTTAAAGATAATTAATGAAATTACTTAAACTAAATCCACCAAATGTCTGTCAGTGTTGGCCTTCCAGGGTCACCTACTTGTGTACAACCCTTTCAAGCTTTATCTGGAGTTATGTAATTGCTACGAAGCCAAATTCATTCATTACATTTATAAAGCTGGCCTCTCTCACAATCTGCCTCCCTTCCTCCTTCTTTATATGTGTTATGTCAATATGGATGGCTCCCTCACAGCAAATATCCACCTCTTTATCAGTGAGGTAGACTACAGCAGGTGCTGGTACTGTGTGTGTGCTTGTGTGTGTTCTTGTGTTTGTGTGCGTTATCACTGCTGTTAATGAGTAACAGTGTCTGCCTCCAGAATGCTGATAAACGTCAGGTCGAGGATACTGCTTTGCTTCACGCACACATGCACGCACTCAGGAGTGTTAACTATTTCTTATCTTAAGCCAACTATGTCCTGCCTTATCGGTGAGGCACGAGACAAACACGCACACATAGAGTACACATACATTAAACTTACCTTACAGACGGTCATTTACAATCGTCATTCTGTTGAGATTAGTAGACTGTAGGTAAGTGTAGTCGTTTACCTCAGAAGGTGTGCATATAAACTGCGCTTTGTCGGTGACTGGTTCACTGGATCCTTGCTAAGTTATGTCCACAGCTGGTGACTGTAACCTGACAGTGACTGAATAAGTAAATTGACCCCAGCCTCAGATTCCTCACATACAACCACAACACCTGCCACTGCTGCAGTTTTGGGGAGAGACTTTGCAGCCTAACAAATGTTTCTTAGAGGTCACTCTCTTCAGTAAAATGGTGAATTTGTTTATATATCTGCTTCTCTTGTCTTAGAAAAAAATGTACTGTGCAACCTTAAATTCAAAACTTGGCAGGTGTTTTGAAAGGCACGTTGTCTTTTTTTTTTGGTGAGCAGTTCCATCAGAAAAATGTCGCAATCTAAGTCTAATCTTCAACTTTTGTGAAGTAAATAAATAAAAAGAAATTATACTTTTGTTCTCCTTACTTTGGTTGTCCTCTTCTTTATGATTTATGGCATAATAACTGTGTTTTACTGAACAAAAGAGATTAATTCTAGTCATAGTAATGCTATTTGTGCAGAGATGCAGGACTTTATATTGCTGCGAAGGATGAAACCACAGTACGTAAAAATGTGACAGGAGCAAAAATGCCCAGAGACTCCTTATGGTTCAGGCTGTTAACAACAGTCAGAAATATATACATTGCATGAGATAGGCAGTTTGTGATTCTCAGTAGCACTAAAGCACCTCCAATTTTGATGTCTGCAACCTCCGAACCATATACTTTTTTGTGTATCTTACATTGCTGCTTAATTTATGGAAACTTTTTTATTTTTTCCCTTGATTAAAGATGAATGTGATGCTTCTCGGTAGCTGGCTCTGGATCAGAGTGTCTGCTCCCTGTCTGTGTCAGGTCTTACTTTGCACTAAAATGTAACCCAGTCCCCAGCCTCCATACGCTGACCAGCCAGGAATGATGCACACGGTCACTCACTAACACGCACTGTACTGGAATAGTACTTGTGGCCTTTGATCTACTTTCGGCCCTGCGTACTCTTTTTCTTGCTCACATTTCTCATATTCTTTCACTTTTGTTCCTTACTTCTTGATCAATGAGTTGTTAGGCAATGATCTAAAATTCCCTGGATGCTGTAGTCTTAGTTTTGCCAGACATGATATTGGATTTGAACAACCTCATGCTAAAGCTTGCAGAGGTTCATACGTCCTCAGCTGAAAAATATGTGTAAACCGGCAGCTCTCACTTTATCGCTACGTATATAATTTGCTGTCTGGAGTTGAGATAAAGAATCTGTCTAAATGGCTTGACCTCGAATGTAAAGCAAACCTCATCGCGTGAGATGGATGTTTTGGAGACACTCAGGAGACACGTGTGATGTTTAAATATGGCCACTGTCAAACCGGGTTAAATCTTCTTTTCATCTCTGTCTGTGAAACACAGAAGACACAGAAAAACAATATTTTTTGTCTTCATTTATGAGAAGCTACCTGATCGGTTTTCATGACTGCAGGTTTTGAACGGATGTCTCCACCTCTGTCACTCTTTTCTCTTTTTTTTTTTTTTTTGTCTCACAGGATACGAATGTAATAAAAGGTTATACCAAGCAAAGTATATTCTGTTACAGTTTTTATCCAAGGTAGTCATTAAAATGTCAGTTCCTTGTCCAGTCTGCAGTTTAGCAGTAAATCCTCAAATGTAGCAGGTAGTTGTTTATGTGGATTAATTCCTCTCTCTATCCCTTCCTGACTTCATCCCTTAACTCTCTGCCGAGGTGCGTGCACTTCTTGTCTTTCACACACACTACTTCCTCCCTTACTGTACTGTATATAATGGGCCCACGGTGCTGCTACACACACACACACCCACACAAGTGCATACTGTGCATGATGTGGTTTTCATAAAGCCCTTTATAAGCTTTAGAAGAATGCTGTAGGTTTAAACTGCCCTCAGGTTTTTCGTGGTTTGCAGAACTTTATGTTCCCTGTAACGGTTTCTTCCAAAAGCCTCATTCCCGCTTTTCCCGTGTTCCAATATCTTCTGTCTTTCCTTTATGAGATGAAATTACTGCAGTGTTTACACATGAACCGACTGCAGTTTCACAGTTTATATTGACACTTGTTATGAATTTGACTTTTGAATTTCAAAAATGCATTTAAGCGTGACTTTGTTAGAAACACAGACCTTGGTCTTTATAAAAGTGAATTTCTCGGCTTTATTCTCCCTCCAGACACAAACAAATGTGATGAATGAGTTTCTTTTTGTAACCAGTTTTTAATAAACACACTTTATTACTCTTAATTAGGGATGCAATTTTAAGCAACTTAACCTTTGGCTGTATGAACAATATACAATCAATTAAACATTAAATGAATAAAGTACCGTGGATGTTTTTCCATTTGCGGATCAAACAGTTTTAAACCACGGACACTTATTTTCGCCATAAATCAGTTCAGCTACATTAGGAATTTGAAGAACGGATAAAAGTCCTTGAATTATAAATTAAACAAAGAAAAAATAATGCCATAATTTAAAATTGCTACAACATTTTGCCCAACAAAATCTTAAGTATTAAACCAAACAAATGAACTGAGGTCTGTCACAGTAAATAACCTGTAACATAGTTAATCTCTTCATAGCGGTTTAAATAATCCACCTGATTTACACGGTGGAGTTGCTTGTTCTGTAGTTAATGTTAGTCCAGCTGCTGAAAACAGCTGCTCAGCTGGAAAAGATGTCCACAAATACTGTCTCAGAAACAATATTAGTCTAGGAAATCTGTCAGTATTTACTGCCACCACTTGAATGTATTTATAATTAGAGCCGAGCATTGTTACTACACTTCCTCACTGAAGTGTGATTGTTGTTGGAAGCATATGATTTTAGCATTTGAGAATCCTAGTTTGGCATAATGTAATCCTCTGGTGGCGAGCCAAAACGGATTTTCACCAAACACCTCTTTACAAGTTGATGCTGCTCCTCAACACAACTACCACAGTCTGCAGTTAGGCAGCAGGAAGATGGGCTTGCTTTATGCGATTCTTACAGGTGGTCAGCAAACACACCTGTAACTTCAGGTGTGCTCTTGGGAAACAAAGGCTCCACCTGGTGGTGTGACCACATACTACAGCACATTTATAATACATTCTCTGACAGTTAAACTATCTTTTGTCTTCAGTCTTGTGGGTTAATATATTTTTTAGTTAAATTATCAATTGATCAGTAAGCAATTAACCGATGTCATCACAAATCTTAATTAAGGATGCTTATGGAGTACATTTTCCTGGCAAAAAGTTACGAGTATGCTTCCCATGAAATTACTGAATTTACACTGCAGCTGAGAAATGGCATTTTTAGCGTGGTTACTATTTTCCCATGAGAGATAATGAGTTTATAGTCATGAGCTAAGCGATTGTAATGGTATCAGACCGGGCCATTTAATGATACATGAAAATATGACCCAAAAACAAGTCTTCTTTTTAGAGGGCCTTGTGAGCAGTGTTCATTGAAATGCATAGGGTTTAGTAGCTACACGCTAGCTTTAGGTTGTGAATAGCTGCACCAATGAGATATATAAAGAGTGACAGTCTTAGTAGTTTGTTAAACCACAAATCGACAGCAATTTTCCCACAGCTGTATAAACGTAAAATGAGATTTCAAAGAGAAAACGTGATCTCATTTCACCTTCATCGTCAGTCCTCGTTAAGTAAACTAATTGCTTTCATAAATCTTCTCTCCTGTATTCACTTGGGTGGGGCGTGTCATTAAAAATGATTCATATCTTTTTAAAGCCAGGGCTTCAGAAAATGTATTGATGTTTCTGAGTATAAACTGAAAAAGAGGGAAAGATTTGCGGTAGATTTCGCACCTTGCCTTGCTGGTTTCAGAACATTTACATGAAATTTGAACTGTGATCTTTGTTTTTGGAAGGAACACTGTGATTATGTGGTAATTTTAGACCATTTTTCAAATTTTGGGCGTCATTTAAGATACTGTCTATATGTGTGAATTGTTCTTTCTACATGAGGTTAGACGTAGTCTTTAAGGGGAGGTTTTCCCATTGGGTTTGTAACAGAGCAACTTGTTTGGTAAGTTTCTTCTAAATAACAGCCTTGACTCATACTTCTTAATTTTGATTGTGGAGGGTTTTTCCTGCAGGGAAAAGCCGACAGGTGCAGCAGACAGAGAGGAAAGCTGGAACAATATAACCAGCTATTACGAAAGCTGTAGTGAAAAGAGCACAAAGAGAGGGGTGAAGATGGAGAGAGTAAGAAAAAGTAAGAGCAAGTTGGAGGGAAAAAAAAAAAATCACATTTCTCGGAAAGGTCAATCAAGCCATAAAATATCTGATCAAAGCGAAATGAAAAAGGGATTACACAATGTTGACACCTTTTTGTGTGTGTGGCTGCGTGTGTTTGTGTATGTGTGCTCTCCGAAAGCCAATGGTGTGAGTCGCTGAGAGGATCGGGTTGCTGAACCAACCACTCAGCAGATTCCTCAAAGTTTTTCTGGCCGCTGTGTGTTTTTCTTTTGAGTGTGTGTGTGTGTGTGTGTGAGAGAGAGAAATGTAGGCCTTGGGTTTTATGTGTGGATGTGCGTGTATGCGTGTCATGCAGCCCTTTGGATTTGTACCAGCCTCAGGCCCAGTGTTAGCTGTCAGGATGGAGTAACAAGCAGCATTTGACCTACTGATGGGATGGAAGTGACTGGGTCAGAATGAGAAAGTGGCTCTGTATCTCCAGTGTGTGTGTGGTGTGTGGTGTGTGTATGTCTGTGTGTGTGTGTGTGTGTGTGTGTGTGTCTGTACCTGCAGAAGACAACTTAATGTGCACCCATCACGCTGCCTCTGTCACCTCAGGCAATCAAGTTTGCATTTGAGAGTTTGTATGTCATCGAAAGACGAGGAAAGATTGAGATCCCAGACAGCTTTTTATGTGTCGTTTCTGGTTCTGCGGCCTTAAGTGGCCTTGTGCAACAACCAGTCCAGCTTATAGGCAGCTCATAGTGAGTTTTGAGAGTATGGGCATGATAACAGGTTTCATATAAAGATGATTCACATACAAAAGTAACAGCAGGGGAATACAGGGTTTCACAAAAAGCATTATGTTAATAGCAGACTTGTGGGTATTTAGGTAATTTGAGCAGCACGCACACAAATTTTCACTAAAGTTCACTGTGGAAGGATAAACGGTGTGCCCGCTTTATGGACTGAGTTTTGTTAAAAGTACAAGTTAGAAGTAAAGATGTGACTTTTACAACCGATCCAATAACAACAAGAACTCTTGAGAACCCAGTTGTCTTCCAGCGTTCCAAACTTTTGAGAAACACACCGACACTCACACACACCTCTACCTTGCGCAGTACATCAACGCTGTGTCCCGCTGTTAGGAGCTCTCCATCAAAAGCATTCCTCGGCTCTCCCCTCTCGCCCCAGTCTCACTTCCCTGCCAACAACAACGTTGTGTTGGACTCTGCAGACCCATCTGACTCAAAGACCAGTGGAACGTTAAGAGCGTTAAAAGACCAAACTCTCGAGCCAAAACATAAAGGGCAGTCCCAGCCATCGCACACTGCCAAAATATGCAACACACACACACACACACACACAAAAAAGACCAAATTAGCAAGTATTTTTTCAGCAATTACAAAAATGACGTGTTTGGAGACTTCAACTGCTTGCAAGAAACCTCACTTGTGTCATTGTGAAAGCGAGTTGGCATTTGCAGTTCCCCCTCTTGTTTAAAATATGTTACAAACCCCGCTTTGTCAGTGAGCTATGGTATTGTTTTTTGTTTTACTCACGGACATGCCTGTGAAAGCCATTAGTGAGTATGATTTGAACAAACTGCACTGTGTTGGCAATGATCTTTGAATTTCTTAGAAGAATGTAGAATAGAGAACCAAAGAAAACACTAAAGCTGAGTTAATACACTACTGGGTTGTATCTGCTAATGTTAGAAAATCCAGGTATACTGCTAGTATTTGCAGGTCACATCAAGAAAGCATTCTGTATATTCTGCATGTACTTGTGAGTAGCCATTTGCCTTATTTCTTTTAAGAATCTATGTAATTGGAGCTGACAGCAGGTTAATGTAGACAAGACCAAATCAGGAAAATGTCACTGAATCGTTTTTTGCCATGGTGGACTGAACTACTAAACAGTATATGAAGAATATTAAACCACATAAGAGTTGACTAGATTAAGCTAAGCCAGATGCTCGAAGAAATCATAAGAAAAACAAAGGGTCCATGTAGTGGCTGAGTCAGGCTGAATTACTTCAACATTACAATTTACCATTGTGTAGTGCAGATTGTTTGAGTTGAATCAAAGGTGTGTAGGCGGCTCGAGCTGCAGGTCAGTATTGGGTTCAGTGGAGAGTTGAAAAAACACATCTAAATGTGTAATTCTGATCACAGATGAGTTTGTATTTAAATCCGTGTCAGGAGAGGAACTTCAATCCACTCACCTGAACTGGATGAGCGAGGCCATGCCATCTTGGGGTAAACTAGATCGGAATAGACCATAAGAAACCATTGTAAAATAGTTTGACTAAATCTTTCAACACGACTAAGCAGTTTCCTGACTTGTCATAGAGGTGGATCTGTCCAGCAGCTTTTATGATTCACGCTCACAAAGTGTTATGAAAGAAATCATTTGCACGTAAAGAGATGCATGACAACTGAACAAACTCAATGCACTGATGAGGAAAGTGTGATCTGGTTGGAGGGGCTGGAGCTATTCAGTTGACCTTGGGTTGGGGTAGTTTTGTTGGCTGCCATTCCTGAAGTCAAGAATGAGCTCTGAAGTATTTCCTGTATACTATAAAGTATTTAGTTCAACTTATATATTGTATATTTGAGGCCCCCATTTTTTTCTTTCTAATGGTAATTCATTTTAAAGTACAAGAAGTGTTTGTTTTTAATGTAGATAATATTTCCCATATTTTTGGAAATAAGGTCTGTGGTGATCATAGGGTAGGACTTCCTAAAGAACTGATAACTATACTGCTGTAGACCTTCTTAATAGCCCAGTCTCCTGTTGATACTGGACACTTGTGCACCATCCAGCAAATACAAATAAATCCAGGATAAATTTACAGATTCTTTCTGGAGTAGTAAAAGCTGAAAATGGTGAGACTGATGTACTTGAAAGTCTACTTCAGTATTTGTTCTAAATGAAAGCTAAATCGTGATACAGTGCAGAAGTTGTTTTGGGAGTAGCTGCTAAAAGAACAGAATGTATGAACTGATTTCTTCTGTATTTGGCCTTCAGACTTTCTCCTTGCAGAGTTTGTGCAGCTCTGAGCAGGAAGGTTGTGTTTCTGTGTGTTGTGTGTGTCTGACGTGGGCTGTGTTTTCCTGTTGTTAGGCTGCAGAATACCAGACATGCATGTCCAACCTATTTACATACTCCCTGCTGTATAAAAGGAAAGAGAGGGAGGCTGTGCATATGTGTCTTTGTGTGCGTGTGGGGGCAGATAAACTATCTTCAAGGTGCTTTAGATTGTCGTGGGACGTCAGTTGTGGGCAAGGGAGCACTATAAGCCCAAATGCACTAAACAGACATCTTAAAGCCCTGCAATTTTCTTTGCTCCCACACACATGCACGCACACATACATCGCAGGGATGCTCAAACACTCAGAGACACATAATTAGTTTAATTTGACTATATACGTTGTCAAAAAAAAAAACTTTGTAAACTCTTTCAGATAGCCAGCTTTTCTTTGATTAATTAGTTCTTCATCTGTGTCATAAGTATAGAGTAAAACAATATGTTTAAACTAAGCTACACACAACCAGACACAAACTTTCATGGAATTATTGAACAAACCCATGAAACGTTTGCAGTGCTGGTGGAAGAAGTAAGTGATCCCTTAAATATAATGTAAATGTAGGAACTGGTCAAACCTCCTCTGGCAGCAGTAGCACGCCTTTCTGGTAGCTGCACAAAGTTCAGGAGCCACTTTGTATATTATTCCCAACAGAACTCTGTCAGCACAGCTATATTTGAGGTAGTTTTACCGCAATGCTTTTGGGTTAAGGTGTTTCATGGGACTGGGCCACTCCTAAAAGCAGAATTATTTAGTTTGAAAGCATTTTGTAGTAAATATGCTTAATTGTTTTGGGTCATTATGCGACAGCAACTCGACATGATGCTATAAGGTGGTACCCTTCTAAATTTGGTAATTCAATTCTGTCAATGATTGGAAGCTGTCCAGGACGGTATCTTCACAGTCATATGCTGAAGCCTTTTTACACCAAAGTCGTGTCGCATATTTTTGCCAAACTAATAAATGTTAGTCTCATCAGACCACAAAGCATTTTTCCAGCTGAAATTTCTGGTTCACAGTGATGTAACTTTTGAGAAAACCAGCTTTTTTACCTCATTGAACACTCTACACTGAACCTTAAATCATCTCAGCTGGGTACCCACTTCTAGAGCGAGTAGATTACAGCAATAAATCTTCATTTATACTCAATCTGTCTAACTTTGGACTTATGAATGTCTAGAATCTTTGAGATTGCCTTTTTTCTAGCTTTATCAAATACTTTTGGTCATACGTCTTCTGGGATCTCTTCTTTTCAAGGCATGGTTCTCATCGGTTGATGCTTCTCCAACTGTTGGAGTCTTTTTTTTATATCAGCATTTCTAACCCAGACTTTCAATCTTGTCTCATTGATTGGACTTGGACTTGAAGTATGCCAACTCCTGATTCTAGTTAGCTTTTGTTGATGTCATTATATTGGGGTTCACATACTTTTTCCAAACTGAAAGTTTGAGTGATGTGTTCTGTATGAACAAGATTTGTGTGTTATTCTCAAAAGCAGTTTGAATTTGTTCACGACTGTAACTTAGATGAAGATGTGGCTGTGTTTTAAGACATATTACAATATTTATTCTACGGTATGTGCAGCCGCTTTCCTCTATAAACTACCATTCAGCTGCACATATGTTCAATTGAAGCCTCGCATGTGTAGAAATACATAAAGATACACACATGCTGACCCTGTGTCTCGTGAATGAGAAGAATAGATTTTTTATTCGCTTCAGTTTCACCCCCAAGAGACAGATTTAAAAAGACTCTACTTCGGTCATGGACCTCGTAGGAGGAGGCTGAGGAGGAGGAGGAGGAGGCAAAGGGGGCGCTGCTCATGTGTTCCCTTCATTGGGGGGAGAGGGAGGAAGGAGGATAAAAGGGAGGTGGAGGAGAAAGATGTAGGAGAGGTTAACTGTTGAAAATGGAGAGGTTCAGTTAGAGGTCCTGCTCCTGTGATCCTCTGGGGAAGAAATTGGGGAAGTTGTGTGTGTGTGTGTGCGCAGATCTGAAAATGGCAGGAGAACAGTAAATCACTCCTGAGAGAAAGGAAGAGATTCTGCTGTGGACAAAGAGGATGGTGTGAATGACTGTGATGAAAGAGGAAAAGTGAGAGCAAAAGAGAGACAGGCGGAGAAAGGAGAAAAGAGTCATTGCTTGGAAAAAGTCAGGATTGGAGGTGGTAGTAGAAGAATGGAGCTCAGGGTAGGGAAGAAAAAAGGTACCAGGGGAGCACTACGAGTCCTGGAAAATACGATTTCAATCTGCTCGAGAAATAGACGAGAAGAAGAAATGGACAGAAATAAATAGGTATAGAGACAGAACATGCATGTGTATATGAAATAAGGAAGTAGTTCAAATGGAACCAGACATATCCATGCAGGTAACCAGGAAAGAAAACAAACAGGCTGGAAAAGGAGAAAGAGTGAGCTGTTGGGCCCCTGATGAGAAAGCCATACAGCTTTGTATACCAGAAATGAGGATGGAGGGAGGAGAGAGGAGGAGAGGCTCCTGTGAATGCCTCCGTGTGACTAATGCCTTTTTCACACGTTTCACTTCCATCCATCCATCATTGTGTCCACCTACTGCTCCCCTGTTAAAACAACAGCCCATCATTACTGCACAAACTACAATCTGCCATAAGTGTTCCCCTAGTTTTATATGTTCTCACCTTTTCAGCCTAATTTGTACTCTGCTTCATCATGGTCATGTCCTACGTCCCCCAACTCTTTTATGTTAATCATGGTGGCTATTGCTCATGCCAGTTATAACATAAATACTTACAGGCAAATGCAACTGAACTCTTACTGGATTTTTCTGGAGAAAGACCTTTTGAAGATACTTCTGGTCTATTACAGCATTGTATTTTTATTGCCCATCATTTTTACATGTCAGTGTGGAAAATGAGGCATTATTACTAACATTTCAGGAGTACTCAAATATTGGTTTCCCTCCACATGAAGTGATTTAGATCGTCTGTAACTCTGTAACTTGGAATGTGCGTCATTGGACTTCATTATAGCAATTTTACCACATTCCTATGTCTCAACAATTACTTTTGTGCAAAGACGCAACTGACAGAAATAAATGCAGATGTTTTAATAAACTGGAATGCAACTTTTAATCAAATAAGTAATACTTCTATATGTCCCTTTGGTGAAATTGTTTTTGTCTTGTAAAGCAACGCCACTTTTTATTGCACTTAACACAACAGACACAATCCAAAAAAAAAACTTAAAACGCTATCAGAAGCCGACCAATATACAATAGGTGACCTCTACAGCACTTAATAAACCATTTTCACAAGGACAAATGAAAGGTCTCCGTAAACAATGTGTGACAAGCAAGTATCAGACAAAAGTTGTAATAATTTAAGCAAATGTTTGTGCTGCGTTTCAGACCATGTTTGCATGTTTCTACCATGTATCAGGGTGCGTATGTATTCTGCTTGATAAGCCTCTATCAGCCACATTGTTAACATGAACCACCTTTTGTCCTTCCTTTAAAATGTTTAATCTACAGGACATGACCTGAAGGGCTTGTTTTATGGTGGATTTCCTTACAATGGCCTCTTGTTAGTCAGGGCATTGTTTGCTACATGGTGGCCTATTATGTGTTTTTTTCTTTTTTTGGAGAGTATTGTTTTAACCTTAAAGGAGATTTGAAAGGTCAAACAGAGATGTACAGTCTGCGCTGAACCTTGCTGACTCCTCCACCCCTCCTGCTTCCACCACTCGATCTTCCTGTTTGTCTTTCTTTGTATGCCTCTCCTATTGGGCCATATTTCATTCCCTTCCTCTACTCCCTTAAATTCCATCCTCCCTTATTCCCTTCATTTCCCCCTTGCTTCTCCTCTTACGTTCCCTCCCTCCTTCCTCTCTCTCTCTCCCCCCCTCCTCATCTCTATTTGTTCTCTCCATCACCCCCACTTCTTTCCATCATTTCCTCCCACCTTTCCAGTTCAGTCAGGCTCCTTTTCCACCCTCTTTGTTTTTCTAGTGTGCTGTTTCATAGTAGACCAGCTACTGAGCGGTCAAGGTCACACCTGATTTTATGTCAGCACGGCTTTCCAGCTAAGATTAAACCTACTGCTTGGCTTTGTGTTTGCTCCCGGGGGATGCTGTTGTTGGCCGTGTCAAAATGGCAGCGTTTTAGTCAAGACATTAGGATGTTACGAAAGCATAAAGAAACATTTTGTGATTTTTTGCGGGAATACTAAAAGTGAATATGTGTCACTGTGAACTTGGAGATGTTGGTTAAGTCACGACACACATTACAAAAGGTCATCTTTATCTTAACCCTACATCTCTTGATGCATCCCAAAATGCTTCATGGGTTAGCTGCTTACCATATGTAAGGAAACCATACATTTTGCACTGGTGACACATTTCTAAAATCTAACATAAGAAATTTTGTATAGAATAGTGAAGTTTCACATGTGCTCTTCTGGTCACAGGGTTTACTCTGAATTTTTTTGTTTGTCGTGATGTAAGCGACTGTTGAGTCTCAAGTCAGAGTTGACTTGTTTTTCCAGGTTTTCCCCAAATGCAAAGTTAATAAGCATGAAAAAGGAACATCACAAATAAAAGCTGAACCTGAAAACAGGCTATCTGAAATGAAAAGCAAAGATAACCAGTATCTCTAGGTAAGATTATGTTATGTAAGGTTTTATATCTTTGCCAGTAGGGTTCAAAATGGCATCTTGAGGGAACAGTCTTCACTCTTTAGTCAAACAGTAGCTCTGTTTTCAAAACATATTTTCACACGCATTTTGAAGAATTGCATTAGAAAAAGTTTATGGACAAAAACTTGCCCACTTGTGAAAAGAAGTTCTTACGCTTAAGGTCATTTTTCATTTCATGACAAGTCGCCTGTATCGAGTACTAATTAGCTGCTTCCAGTTTTTTGTTGTCTTTGTTACTAAACAGTGTAAAACATGGACAGTATCAGCTGATGTAAAAGGATAATTCCACATTTTCCTTTTGAAAGTGGTTCCTATAGACTTCTATCCATTTTTTTTTCTTGTAGATTACTAAAGTTTTGTAAGTTTCTTCTTCTTCGTTGGGGTTTTTTAGCAGTTGGCAAGCAGCTGGTTTTGCTTCTGGCTTCTCCTCCTCTGTTTATTATAGCCCTTTGTAACATTACGTATACTGCCAACTTCTGATGACACTACGCAGTCTAGTTTATTCACCCCAAAGCGTTAATGGAAGCAAGTGTAATCCGCTGTTTTTCTTTTATACTTTAAAACATTTCAAAAGTTTGCTTCGAATTTGCTTGACAATTATATGGAAACACTGCTCGTGGGATATTATGTAGAATAACTTTCCTGTTCTTCCAAATTAAACCAGCTGGACTTTACTGCTACCGGTGGTAAATCTGTCTTTCTTGTTCGTCTCTCAAGGTCCCCCCAGGGTGTCAGAGCGGGTGAACCATCGTCAGAGCGTCCGCCTGGGTCGCACTGTGAAGCTGCCATGCCCGGTGGAGGGCGACCCCCCACCCCTCATCATGTGGACCAAAGATGGCCGCAACATCCACAGTGGCTGGACACGGTTCAAGGTGTTACAGCACGCTCTACGTATTAAAGAAGTGGAGGTGGATGATGCAGGGACTTACATCTGTAAGGCTACCAATGGGTTTGGCAGCGTAAACATCAACTACACACTCATTGTAATAGGTAAGTGTGTTGTGAAAACTCTTACATACATAGGACACTAATGCAAACATTTTAATGAAGTCAACAAATGAAGAGTTCATTTGCAAAAACAAAAACTGAAGTTGAGCGGATTTGAGTCAGTAGAAATGACATGACAAAAACAGAGATATTGTCTCAGGTAGACGATGGAAAAGCGGGTTTTCTGAAGGTTTGTGAAGATGGAGTTATCTGTTTTTGCAAATGAACTCTTCAAATGTAGAATAAACTGCATCAAGCAACACTTTAGGACACTTAGGGCGGCTGTGGCTCAGGTGGTAGAGCGGATCGGTCAATGATCAGAAGGTCGGCGGTTCGATCTCTCTCGCTCTGTAGCCTGTTTCATGGTCGTTGTGTCCTTGGACAAGACACTTCACCCACCTTGCCTGGTGTGAATGCGTATGAATGGATTGCTTGAGGTGGCGTTCGGAGGGGCCATAGGCGCAGAATGGCAGCCACACCTCTGTCAGGCTACAATCGTAGCTACCACCACCAGAATGAATGTGTGTGAATGAATAATTGACAGTTGATTGTATGTGCTTTGAGTTACTCTTACCTGAGTAAAAAAAGCACTATATGGAAGAAAAAAACTTTAATAGACTTGACACATAATAACAGAGCTGTGTTTATGCAGCTTGATCTCCCATATGTTACACACTCTGACATTTTTCAGACAAACTCGGCATAAATGTACAAATGTCTTGATTTATACACGTAGACTTTGTGCATCATTGGTTGAAGTTGTGTGAAATTGTGTATTTTATGTTCTTGGTGCAAGTCTGCATTTGATCTACTGTAGTCACAGCTTTCTATCTCCATTACACAGGCTTCATTCTTTTTCTTTTTTTTTTGTTTTTCTTTGTTATTTTTCATGCTTGCCTGCTCTTAACGACTGCTCTGTGAGTTAGGATATAATTAGCCGGTGGGGCCATTATACAGCAATCAAACTTGTGTAGTTCTACAGACAATGAAGCACTGCTGTTGTCTGCGTCTTCATGCTCGTGTGGGTGTTTGTGACCACAATTGTTGTGCTTGTGTGTTCCTGTATAAGTATGAATGAGGCATTTGTTAAAGTAGATGCTTGTATTTTTGCTCTTGCGATGTTTGTAAGACATTACATCAGTGTGGGATGTCACGTCTGTGCGGGCATCTCAATATATAAAAGAGACATTGTTGTGCCTTGTTCCTTGTTCCTTTTTTTTTCAGCACAATGAGCCTCAGTGCCCAGAAGGCTATATCTTTTGTTGATGTCTGGGTGTGCATATTTTCATATCTTTGTCTAAGTTGTGCAGCCTGTGAGTTGTCATGTAGTGGCTGTAGTGTGTGACCCTGTGGACTCTGACAGCCTTGCTTCTAAAATACAGGTGTGTGTTTTTTATAACGAGACTCAAATAGTCGCTTCCCTCAACTCGTATCCATGTAAACAAAATACCTGTTGGAAGGACAGTATGTCAGTGCACACTTACACATGCAAGCCTCTGTGTTTGTCCACTTGTGTGTCTGGGTCTGTGTGCCGGAGGATCTCCACACCCCGCTGTGTGTGCGTCCGTCATTCCATGTGTTTGTGCACATGCCACTGTGTGTGTGTGTGTGTGTGTGTCAGGTTTCAGTCAGTAGAGTGGATGCCAACAGGGAGATTAAGGCTGCACAGCGTTCCAGAGAATCTGACTAAAGCATCGCCCTCTGCCCAGCGTCGGCACTTCAAAGACAGGCTTGAGTAAAACGCTCCGATACAGATATAACCAGCCAATATTTTTTAGTATCTTAATGATTGTAGATGTTTATAGTATACTGAAAAACCTCTTGTGAAATTTAGATTCAATGCTGATGCTCAAGCTGACAGTTTAAAAAGTTATTTCTCTCAAAGACCTCAGATGAAAATCAAGTTTTTTACCTTGTCAACATGTCCATATGGTGTTCTTTCATACATCACAGAGGATTTCATGTGAAACAAAATCATCCTTTCAGTTACCAGGTTGGAGCTTTCTGTGTCATTCTTCTTGAGTTGAGTAGTTTTACAGGTAGTTGTAGATGAGCTTGTGTGCCAGAGCTGCAGCGAGCTGTGGGTGATGGATGGAGAAAACAGTGCAATCACATCTAAGCCATTTTCAGAAAGTAAGAGGTTATTTTCTTGGAAAAAGTTTTAATTGTTACATTTTGATGATATAAGACTGTTT